>NC_056744.1:663290869-663463369 GCF_019279795.1 Protopterus annectens
CCTGGAAAGATCAAGGAAAAGACATGATATAAGTTTATTGGTGTCTCTAGCCTCAGCAGCAGATTGGGTGAAGGACAAAAGGGCTGTGGAGGTGCTGTGATGGAGTCTGAAGCCATGTTGAGAAGGGGTCAACAGGTTGTAATGAAGTAGGTAATTGAGAAGTTGTTTATGAATGCATTTCTCTAGGATTTTGAGAGAGGGGAGAGCATGGCTATGGGTCGATAGTTGGAGGGATCAGTGGAGTTACCCCCTATGAGTCAAGGGATCGTATAGAAAGATTTCCAGTTGTCTGGGATGATGGATTCTTTGATAGAGCAGTTAATAAGGATAGAGATGGGATATGCGATAGTATTAGCTGCATGTTTGAGAAATTTTAAGGATAGGTTGTCAAAGGAGTGGGAACATGGTTTAAGTTTCAGTAGGAGGGATTTTATAAAGGCAGTGGAGATGAGTTTTAGGGAAAAGATATTTGTGGGACAAGTCTTTGGGGTGGTTGTGGATTGTGTTTGATTTTGGTCAGGGCGAGTTAGTTTACAGATGTATTCAATGAAGTGAATGTTGAGTAAAGTGGCAGTTTCCAGTGGTGTCATATTGGGGAAAGGAGATGGAGTAGTTGTCTTCCCTGGGTGAAGAATCCTGTTCATGGTGTGCCAAATTTTTTTGGGGTCTGTGTGGTGGGTAGATTGGCTATCTTGTTAGATTTTTTTTTTTTCCTGAATAATGTGTTTTTTGTGAGGTCTCAGTTAATGTAAGATATGTTGTCTTTGCAAGATTTTCCAATATAGTTTCTGTTTCTGATATATAATATTTATCAAATAGAGAATGTGAATTTAACTATTTATTCTCTATACTTATTCGAGTGTCACTTGGCTTCATTGAGACTGCTATCACAGATAAGGGCCATCTACTTTGAGGTACTTGCAAATGTACACAGTTTCACATTTGCTGCAGTGCATCTATGACAATAGTAGGCAACTGAAATAGTATGGCACTCAGTACACCTTTTGATAAGGCAACCAATAGCAGCATTATTGATCTCTGATATTCCACTCAGGTAAGTGCTAACATCATGTTTATTAAAATAAACAACTTACTTAAGTACCTGTCCTTTCTGTATACTCTTCTTCTCGGCCCAGGGTTTCCACTTGCATGACCGTCAAAGGCCTGCCTGCTGGCCTGCTGCATACATGTGTCATGGTGTACAACAAACTCAGCAAAATGGAAAGCCACCACAGCACCACCTGACTTTTGCCTTTCCGTGCCAGGCCATACAAACACCTGCAACAGCTTCTTGTTTATTAAAATGTGTCACCTGGGTGGACTGCCCCTCTTGCCCCCCCAGGTATGCCACTGTGTTTAGCAATCACTCAGTGGAAATCCTGAGGTCCTTTGAAGCAATTAAAATGTGATTTATGATAATGTTGACTCATAGTCACTACAATATGTTACAATCCTCTCTATGGCAGTGTGTCTAACATAGAAACATGCCCATCTTCATAACAACATTTAAAAGACTTTTGTAATAGTAAAGATCAATCTGGGTCTGGCAGGACATTGATGAGTTGAACTGCTATGACAATGCATTCTAGATGCATATATTAGACCATGCTGAAATAGTAGTTATACTTTGCTAATTATCCAGTAAAGGTGCTATATATAAGACAGTATTTTGGCTAACTTCACCTTGCAAGTTTATGGTCACTTTTAGAATCATTCAAGTTAATGTTTAATAATGTTTTAGTGGTTTGATGCAGGTTCATCTCTGGACTGTGTCATGTGACTGAAAATGGCTCACCATTCTATTTACTAACCCTGTAAATAAATACATAAACAGACAAAGAACTGCTAAGTGAGTGAGTGAATATATTTGTTAGTAAATAGGTACATTTTTAACCATTCCATACACTTCACAACATCTGGTATTGATAACTTTATTGGCTCTGAGAATAGCCAGATTGCTAGACTGCTTTGATACTTCATAATAGACATAATGCAAAAGATGTCACAGCTACATGATTGGCAGATTTAGGTTCATAAAAAGAACAGTATAACTGAAGACAATATTGATATTTTACAGCTGACATACTTTGATAAACATTACTGTGAGATGAATAGTGTGTTGTAGGTAACAGTTTGTATAGTTAATTTCAGCAATGCACTGATCATGGGAACTAGCAGCACTGCTAAATATGGGAGGTGGTAAGGACATAGAAAGCAGGAAGTGTGCACAGCAGGAGGGCTCAGGCAGCAATATGGCTACAGTATATGTACTATATATATGCCACCCTTAGTTTGGAACAGAGATTCATAGATGCCAATGATATTCCGTCAGCACACTCTTGCCCACCTAAAATAAATAAATAAATAATAAAAAAACAAGACACGCAATAACAAAACTGATAGCCATTTACTAGTTAGTGCATGGAGGCTATTGATTATGATCCAATATTCAGAAAAAGATGAATCAGTTAAGCTCTACTGAGGTACAAGACTCAACCTTAACAAATATTAAGCACCCCTGCTGAAGTTGTTAAGGTCAAGAATCGAGCTAGACAGTAAAATCCGACAGTATAAATGACAGGAACAGAATAAAAGATTTGTTTCTGACTGCTCTGTATAAGTAAAATATCCCTGACTTCCTGTTTTAAACTTAGAAAGTTACTAGAATAACAGGATGTGTGTTCACCTGATTTTCTGAAGGATACAAAGTATGAAACTTATAGGTATGTCATTACTTAGTGTCTTCAGTTCTCAGTATTTGCCCGAAAATCATGGACGTTATGAGGAACACACCCAGCATATGAGGCAAAAATGTGGACATTCTATTAAAATCTGGACTGTTACGAGGCATGGAAAGTGAATGCATTTTACATAAGGGACTGTGTTACACTACCTTCCTGAAAATGTTCAGTAAGTGTCTTACAGCTCTGAATTCCAGTAAAAACACTTTGAATTTTTTTTTTCATTTTAACAGTAACTTGCATTACATTGAATAGATCAAGCTCCATGCACTTCAAAGACTTATGACCTAATACTACGTGTTCTCCACATGGATGACATGAGGGTCTACTTTAGAATGACGAAAACGCAAAATGTCGAGTGCTACATGAGCAAAAAAATCAGGAATTCGATATTGATTTTTTGGATCACAGTACAGTGAAGATCAGAATATTTGCCCTTTCCTCACTGAAGTGCAATCTCTGAGTAGGAATATATATTTATCGGGGGGTGTGAGGGATGTAGCCCCCCACAATAGTGATTTCGAGTTCCTGATTACTCGCTCAGTGAGCGTTTGATAGTTTGATTTTTCGTTGTTCTGACATAGACCCTGACATGATTCAAATTCTTAAATACATAATACCATGTTTAGAATTGGTGAACTGCTCACAATCCTCTAAATGCACCTCTTCCTTAGCTCTATTGTTTGGTTCGTTAATAAGGTATGGGGATTAATGCTTCTCTTAATTTCCTGGAACCCTTTCAAAATTTGGTAGATGGATAATAGGAACTTTTTCTAAGGGAAAGCCCAAGGAAGCAGAAGATTAGGGGTGTCATTCTTAAAACAAGATACCTCTACCCAGGTAATAGTTTTTATGTACCTTTATGTGACACTGGGAAATCCCACTCTGACAGCAGCAGCAGCAGTGTATTACTGAAGACAGAGGATTCTGGAGTGTTTTTATAATGGAGAGACAAACAAGGGCTTGTGTAATCAGCTCAAGTTTAGCCAGTAGAAGATATTGTAGCTGAGACCCAGAGCTGCCTGATTAGAGACAGATGGTTTTAAAATGATTTTATTTGAGATGGCCTGGATTACTAATAGGAAAGGTCTCAGCAAATGCTTTATCTGTAGCCAGTGGATCTCCTGGTGAAAGACACTGTGAACTGCATGCTGTGAATGGTGCTGGTAAATACTTTTTTTTCTTATTCTGAGTACTGTTTAACTGCAATAAACAACTAAGAATCATTAACCACAATCTGCGTCTGCACCTTGAGTAAGCATTGATGCTAAAGTGTCTAATAAACTAAATCACAACCTACTGAGTTAACTATTTTGGTTTTTCATTTACCACTGTATTACTTTATTTTGGTAATTGTAGCAAATTTTCTTTAAGTTCTACTGAATAAGTCCACTGTTTTATGAAATGGCAAGTGTGTCAGAAGATCTGGATAAATGTACTGACTACTTACAGCTCTTGTAAATAAATTGCACAATATCCCAATACAAACTCTGAAATTGTGGTATTTTGGAGTATTCCCTTGTCTCTCAGGTAACAGTAGAAACAAAGCAAAGCTTGTCCACCACAGAGAGGTTTAAAACTATTTAAAAGTAAAAATCAGTAATGTTGCAAAGAAATCTGTTTGATGAAGGTGAGTCAGAAAATAATGGATGTATAATTACAACCCTCCAGCCAGGAGGGTTGTGGGATGATTTACTTAAAAAAATAGGTGGGGCAGAGTGACCCAGAAAATGAATGAGATGTTCCTCAGTAGGACATTATGGAGAAAATACAAAAGAGGGAGGCAGAGACAATCCTGAAGAATAATGGTGAGATGAAAAAGAAAACAGATGCAGAGAAAGTAAAAGAAGGCAAAAGTGGAGTGCAAAAGTGGAGTTACAGAAAGTAGGCAGAAGAAAATTGAAAACTGAATTATACGGTAAGGATTCATAGTAAAGAAGACAAGGAAATGGACAGGTATAAAGCGTGAAACTATTTGATAGCTCCTTTGGATGTAAAAGCACATGCGGTAAGAACATGTATTTTTATTAACAGAGACATTTTATGACATTATGTTTGAGGATGTTTTTTTCAATGGAAAATTTTCTTGGTGAGTGTGAATAAAGAAAGACTGTAACCCATGAAATCTTTATGTGATAAAAGCATTTAGCAGGGAAACTAAAAAGAAAATCCATGTACAATTTGGAACAGAGGTAGAAAGAAAGCCTTTGAAAGGACATTTGAAAACTTTATGTAAAGAAGTACTGGACATTGCAAAAGTGTATGGCAAAAGGGGTTTATGGACTGGTGGTTGGGATTGTAATATACTGTTTTAAAAATAAGAAGAGAAAAAAAATATACATATACCAAACAAGAGAAATGGGGAGGGGTTTAGGGATGTTGTAAAATACTGGGGACAACCCAAACCATGGGCAGGATTCACGAAGCCTCTGTATAAGCGTTACAAGGCTTACACGGAGGCTGCAGTTAAACAGTGTGATGTCAGCATGCCATGCATATGCATGAGGGCATGCTGACTCACACCTAAGGCTAACACGGTCTGTGTAAGACAGTAGGGGGCGTGTCCGTAGGGCAAGCCCTGCAAATGGACACGCCCCCAGAAGAGTAAAAGTCCCGAAAGTAAACCTCCACGACAGAGTCCGTGTAAATGTCAATAAACACAACACAACACATGCCCCCACAGACTATTAACATAAAATGTAAAAATGAACATGTTATATATTTTTTATAAGTTTTAAAGATGTTTGCCCGTGAGTGCGCTCGTTTGCGCGGGCGTGCCCATCACTTAGCCACAGTTAGCAGTCAGTGGAAACGCATATAAGAACTAAATATGCTAAGTAAGCCAAGAAGCAATAGCGTAGCAGTAGAGACATTGGCTGAAGAGGAGGCAGTCATGGTTCTAGCCCCCACAACATCAATTTTTATTTTTAGTGAAATAAGCACAAAACAATTCCCTGACATATATGTACATGTATAAAATTATTTTTATGTAAAATGTAATGAAATGGGCCATGTATTATGAAGAAATGTGTGAAAAAAAAAAGAACAAATGTCAGAAGTGCCCATAGCTGAGCTACACTCTAACAAGCTGAGTATATCTGCCCGTAGGTGAGCAGTGTTTTAACAGGTGTAAAATGAGTGCCCGTAGGTGAGTAGTGGTTTAACAGGTGTAGAATGAGTGCCCAGGGTTGAGCAGAGTTCTAACACGCTGAAACTGTGTGTCCGTAGCTGAGCTGAGCGTAATATGTGTGCTGACAGCCAAACGGCGCATAAGCCAGCGTGATCCATTTGCTCAAAGCTGCGCACCACGCCAACAAGCTAACCGACGGGCAACGTTGAGCAAGCTGTATCAAAATTGCCTTTACACAGACACACCTCCTAGCCTGTGTAGACAGTCATAAAATATAAAAAGCAATGGTCAGGCTTGAACTCAGGATACCATGCACCATAGTCAAAGTACTGAACCACTAAGCCATGACAGTTGCTCTTTGAAATGCAGTAATAGCATATATATAGGAATGAATGGAAAGAGAAGCATGACAAAGCAGGTTTTGTGAAGCTGATACAATTCCAAAATGGCCAATCACAGATAAGTGCAGGAAAAACGGCATATATAAGCCCCATATGCGGGAATACACAGCATAACTGATTGCGGAACCGATTTGCAGTCAAGATGGCAGGTGTAGGAGAGGGTAGTTGCTTCCGAGCACAGAGGTGGGGCGTTCAGGAGTCCAAATATATGGTTTGGCTCCTCGTCCATGATCATGAGGCCCAACTCATGCAGTGCCAGTTCCTGTGGGGAGCATATAGGGCTGAGGCGTGGGACCGGTTGGCACATGATCTCACCAGTGCCACAGGAATACCAAGGACTGGTGAACAGGTCCGTCACCACCATGCGGACCTGAAGAGACAGAAGCAGGACCAACTGAACCATTGGATCCAGGAGGCCCGGAAAATGCCCAACGCCCCACTACTGAGTAAGTTACATGTAATTATTTATGTAAGAAATTAACCTAGCCGATATTATGGAGATGTGTATTCCAATATTATTCATTTATATTACAGCTGCAGGTGTCCGTTCCATGAATCGTCGAGCCTATGCCGATAGGCTTGCATGGTTGCGCCACCAGGCAGGTTAGTAATTCTCTCCCTGTAACTGTAAAAAAATATAAGTATGACAGCTTGCAAAAGAGTGCAGTGTAGTCACTTATTAATAAAAAGTGCAAGTAACAGTGTAAGAGAGATTTTGTTAGTATTGTTTGATTACATAAGTGTGATGCAGCCTGTAATCCAAAAATAAAAATGAAACAAGTCTGAAATAAAGATGTTCCACCTGTAATATAATAGTACATAACCTGCGGCAGGCTGAAAAGTACAGCTACAGTAGCTGAGTAAAACACGTGTGAAATATATCCCCGTTTAAATTCTGAAACATGACACAAGTGAGACTGTTGGAAAGGATTGTTATAACTAAGTAAAACATGTCAATAAAGCCTAGAATTAAGTACCATCCTGAATTGTAAAAATAAAACAAGTGTGAGAGTGTGAGAAAGAGGTATGAATCCACCAATAAAGTAGTAATAACTCCTGAATAAAGTATACTGCAGTCAGTACAGAATGAAATGAATGTGACAGGCACAACCAAACAGCAACATGTGTTGAAAAAAGTACTGAAGCTGGAATGTGTCCCAAAATCTGGATATGTTGCTCTCAGTTTGCAATATGCAGATAGTATGGTTGTATGAAATACCAAACATCCACAGTTGTCTAGAGCCATATAAAGCAAATGTAGCAGGATGATGTAGCTGAACAGAGCCAGATATGAATGTGTATGAATAAAAATGAAATGTATATTGATATAGCAGTAACATTCCTATCACCAACATGCATAAGTTTAGACATAGGAAACTGTAGTCAGACCTGTAGTGTGTATATATCTGCAGCTAGTAGAAATGTACAGCATATGTATAGGTATTTGAAGTTGTTAATTAAATATTTCTTCACCCTACCCTATAACCACAAATAATCCATTCCATGTGAAATGGGTATGTGTATTCACAATTAACTCCCCTGGACAATTGTCCTGTTGGTTCATACATATTTGCATGTACGCTGATGCATGTGCCCTGTTCATACATCCAAACCTGATGGCCTGTTGCTATCACTCAACCCTGCATGTTGTTGGAAAGTGTACTGTTGTTCAAATTATGCATGTGTTATGCTTGCTGTTCAACGGCTTGAATTTATGGGTGTTTGGTTAATGGGAATACTAATGCATGCTGTTACAACTAATTGTGAATGTTATTGCACGTTACTAACTCAAACTGTCACTAAATAATGCAAAACATAGGACGACAGGGAAGGCGGGTTCCAGCGGACCCACCTCTCCCACCTCAGCTGGCGAGTGCACCTGGCAGTAGTGCCCAGGCCGGACTCTCCTCTGGTGGCCCTGTGCCACCTGCGGGTGGAAGCGCTGCAGGGGATGGGGCTCATCCCCCCTCTGCAAGTGTTGCCGGAGGAGAACATCCACTCACCCTCCATAGTGTCCGGACTGTGGTGCGTAGGGAGATCCGGCACGCTGTGCTTGGGCCCCTATGCCAGCTTGAGGCACGGGTAGCACAACTCATGGGCGTGCCTGCTGCCAGTCCTAGTCAGCCCCCAGCACAGCCCCATCCTGGGCAGTGAAGGCACAGTGGCAACTGCCCATGGGTGGGGATCTCAGTTCCACTGTTGCCGTCTGTGGGCTCATGGGCTCGAGATATGCAAACATCTGTCCCCATCAATTGTGTAACCCCCCCACATGTGTCATACACCACCCCTGTATGTGTCTTGTTTGTTTTGTCTGTTAACCTCCCCTACCTACCTCCCCAGCTATACCGACATCCTGTACCTGACATACCACTCTCACCTGAAAAAAAAAAAAGGGCACTCTGTACCCACAAAAAAATTATGCTCCATACATAGCTGCCCATTTTGCACACATGTCTGCTGGACATGTAAACTGGCAATTACAATTGGCTGTACAACAAATATTATTGTTGTCCTCACACCTCTCTCAGGGATGGAAGGTTTCAAATTTCACACCAAATTACAAACATATGCACAGCTGTTGCTGACGAAGAAATGGGCCTTTCCTATATCCCTCCTGCAAAACCCGAGCTTGCTTTCCTACTGTCCTACCCTCTTTATGCCCCCTTTTTCACCACTTTCCTATCTCCCTATTTTCTTTTCTTTAAAAGAAAATAGCTCGGGTGTGCGCGAGTGTAAGCACTTTTAAGTAGTAGTAAGCGGGAGTGCACTTCTGTGCGCTTAGCTAAGCGTGTGTGCGTGAAGCTAAGTGGCAGTACGCATGCGTGAGCTCCGCGCAAACCAGCGCTAACCCGCTTCCAACTGCTTAAAAGTGCCTTAGTCACTCTGAATGAGAAGGCCTGTAGTTTTCTCAGCAGCAAATAAAATACCTCTGTCAGTCTCGAACCCAGGACCTTGGAAATAGTAGGAATTAATGTAAAGGGAATATAGCAAGTCTAGTATACAAAGCATGTCATGTATATTTACTGTCAAATCTAGTGGATTTGTAAAATAGTACTGTGTGATGAGAAACAGTCATGCTAGTTGGTAGCTACTAGGTAATAATGTCACAGTAGCATCTGGCAAGCCACACACATACTCAGAGCAGGATAAACACTGCCATAGTTGAATAGTTAAGAGATCAGACATAGCAACTGTGATTGAGTTACAGGGATGTCCCTGATGTGAAAACAAATGTCAACTGTGCCCCACTGACACCCTGTCAAATGTACTAACAGTAGGCAGAAAGGTGTAACTACACATGCAATGGTAACTATGAATGACTGAAGGTATGCAACACCTGCACGTCACAAATGGTGTACTAATACATATGCTTGAAATAACCCACAGTCACAACTGCAGAATATCAGAATATTTCATTGGAGTATCCCACTGATATGTACCATTCCATGAGGCTGATAAAAGATGCACCTGAGAGTATCTGAGGCCTGCTCAGCAGCATGATCAAATACCCTTGTAAGTGTCAAGGCCCACACCATGGCCAGACCACACTGCATGCAGTAACACCCTACCACAACAAACACATAGGGAATTGCTGCCCAGACAGATTTAGCAAGTATTACAAGCTGTGAATGTAAATAGAAAATAGAAAAGCCATAGCAACACATTACAGGAAAGACACCTAGCAGGCATACAAGGAGGGAATGTAAAGGCCAAATATTGAAGCCATAGCAACAGATTGCAAGAGCCACTGCTATATACCAGTTACACCACAATCCCCACAGGAAAGCACACACACCCATATACACAGTATTACTAGTCGTAGGTGTCAGTGTACATACACACGGAGAAGAGGACACTGGAGGAAGGAATACTCAGTTTACAGAACAACATGCATTGCAGTGTCTACAACACAGCCTGAAATATGAGAGACATGCCAACCCTTACACTCACAGAACAGTGTCCACAGCAAACCAGCATGGTCCCCACCCTGATAATCTGAATGGGCTACGCCTACCTAACAGACCTTTTTATAGCACTGTCCTGTAATCACAGTGAGAACTGCAATCACTACACAACAGGCTGCATGCAATTAGTAAATGCTGGCTAACAATTGGTGCAGAGGCCATCACATGGACATGTGCAGATACCTACAAAAGCATCCTGTACTCCCAGTCCACACATGCAATACTTTCATTGCACCCTCTGGAGGTAGAGACAGAGACAGAGAGAGAGAGAGAGAGAGACAGAGAGAGAGAAAGAGAAATAAATAAAAAAAAAAAAACAGTAACAACAAAACAAAGAGGCTGACAGCAGGCCAAGTAACTGCAAGCCTATGCAAACAGCTGCAACAAACAAAGGTAATGTAAAGTACTATTATAATAGTCTACATACTGTGAACCCTCCAGATGTGTTATTGGTCTGTATCTATGTATATGAAGATGTGCATAGGGCTGGGGACATACTGCAGCTGTCACTGAAGGCTCTACATACATATGTATGTGAAGGTAGCTATGTGCACATAACAATGTAGGTTGTAGTGCAATGTACAAGTAGGTTGTACAGTAATGGATGTTCATCAGTACGTTACTGTGTGTATACATATGTGGAACTAAAAAGGAGTATATATATCTATCTATCATGTATATACGTATGTATATCGACATATGTATGTATATATATATATATATATATATATATATATATATATATATATATATATATATATATATGCATATGTGTATACATAGATAGAGAGGGATGTAGAAATACATAGACATATATAGTTTCACAGTGTCATAGTTTAGTACTAGGCTATCTGCAGACAGTGTATAGAATAGATTTAGAAAATTGCGCCTCTGTATAATAGTGACACAGTGAACACCCCCGTACATAATAGCATTAGTTTACTGTGCCTCTGTCTAGTAGTGACACAGAGATGACCCCTGGTGTAAACCTATGATCTTCCATCAACTCGTCAAGAATTCACATGAAGAGTGTCAGTGAGGGTCTCTGCCTAACATGAACTGGGATCCTGTTCCACAGTATGGGAAGCCTCTGAGTTATGGATCTGTTCCTACAGCATGTCCTATTCATATGTGTGCTGAGGTTTAAATCTGTAGCTGTTGTGGTTCTGATGGATTTGGATTGTATGAGGTGGAACATGTCCATCAGTACCTGATTGAACATGGCCTTGTACATCAGGCACACATCACCCCTAAGTAGACAGTATGCTATGGAATAGAGCATGAGTTACTTTAGTCTGGCAGCATATGAAACTTGTTGGAGACCCTTGATCCTCCTGGTGATGTACTTATGGGGTCCCCCTAGCTGTTGCAAGTGCCAGGTGAAGTACATACCAAATGGGGCATAGTACACAGTCATGGGCCTGATAAGGGAGGAGTATAGGGGTACAATGACCTCTTTTGATCTGGATGTGAATCCCTTCATGATAAGGTGGGCAAGGTAGGAAGTCTATCCAACCACTTTGGCAATGTGGGTGTCAAATGAGAGGTCAGTATCGATTAGTTTCCCCAGGTCTCTGATTACTTTGTCTGTACTCAGTGGGTTACTGTCTATGTGATAATATGTGGGTACCTTGTCCGTCCGAAAGGGTATGATTATACATTATGTGGCATGCAGTTTAAGGCCATGACTCCGGCACCAGTTGTCGGTTTCCGTGAGACCTGTCTGTAGGATGTATGTGTCAGCTGGTGTATCGACTATGGTGCCTAGTATGCAGTCATCTTTGAACATTGTCAGCCACTACCCTCCCATGTCTGCTTCCACATCTGAGAAATATATGCCGAACATGAGCGGTCCCAGGACAGAGCCCTGTGGGACACCACTTGTGACTGGCTCTGAGTCTGACATGGCACCAGTGAGTTTGACTGTAGGGTTTCTATCCGTTAGCCGGTTTGCAACCCATCTTGTGACATATGGATTTACATTTAAGCTGTTGATCATGTCTATGATGCCAGAGTGGGGTATTGTGTTGAAAGCCGTAGGCAAGTCCAGGTAGGCTGTATGGACCGCTGTGCCCTCATCAATGGCTCTAGTGACTGATTTGAAAAGGTCAACCAGGTTCATTATGCAGGATCTGCCCTCTACAAAGCCGAACTGGGTGGGATCAAGTGTCTAAGTCTCCAATGTCTCTGTGTATGAGTTCCATAATGATTCTTTCCATAGCGTTGCAGACCAAGCTGGTTAAGCTTATGGGGCAGTAGTTACCAGGGTCTGTAGAGGTGCCTCCTTTGTGGAGTGGGACTACTGTTGCTGTATGCCAGTGTCCAGGTACATATGCTGTAGTAAGGCTATGGTTGAATAGCATTTTATGTGCGTGTTTAGCTCCTCTTGGAGTTCACGTAGCATGCAACCTGCGATACCGTCGGGTCCCATTGATGCTGTGTTTACAGCTTTGCTGAGGGCAGTTCTCAGCTGGACATCTGAGATGACAGAGAGGTTACAGTCAGCTGGGATAAGTAATTCCTCATGTGGGGGTGAGGGAGGGGAGAAATCTGCACTGAACCTGTCTGCCTGAATGTTGGCAATATCTGTTTGTTCAGTGTAGCTTTTGTCACTGTGAACTAACTTTGAACATATCTGAGGGTTTCCACCCAGGTGTCTAACATAGCAGAAGAAGGCCTTGTGGTTATCTGTAGTGTCCATAGCGATTTCCCTCTCATTGTTGGCCTTGCATGTTTGTATGACAGAATGAATCTTTCTACTAGTGCTGATCAGAGATGCCTTATCTTTATGGAATTCTGCTCTGCCGTGCAGTAGCTACCTTCTGTTGTTATACAATTTGTTCATGGCTGGGGTCCACCAGACAGGACGCCTGCCCTTGGTGGAGAAGGTCTTGGTTTTATTTGGGATTGCATGATCCATGCATTCTTGGAGATGTCCATAGAAAGCATATGTGAAGGAGTCTGCATTGTGGGATGTGGATTCCACTGGCCCAGTGGGCTTAAAGGATACCAACTCAGTTTTAAGAAGTGTAAAGTCGGCATGTGAGATGTTTCCCACTGTAGTCTTTTGTGTTGTGGGGGAGGTGGGATATCTATATCCAGGGCTATTAGTCTGTAGTCAGATGTGACTAGTAAGGGGTATACTTCCGGTGTGTAGCACATTGTCCCCATGTTTGTGATGATCAGGTCTAGTATATTATCTCCCGTTGTGGGAGAGGTGACTAGCTGTTCCATTGCATTTGACTTAGTGAATTCCGGGAACCTTTGGGCTAGGGTGTTTGGGCTAGAATAATGCACCCAGTGTATGTTTGGGTAGTTGAAGTCTTACAATATGATGGTGTGTGGTGGGACATTCATAGCCTCCAATGTCTTTAGGAAGGCTGACTGTGGTTCCTGAGATTGGGAGGGTGGTCTGTAACATGCTACCAGTTGTATAGCAGGTTTGCCTATGGTTATTTGCACCTGGATGGTCTCTGATGCTTCATGTGTTGCCACTAACCCCGAGGTGTGGGTGTCCTTCATGAATATGGACACTCCCCCTCCCTTTTTGTTTTGTCCCGAGTCCTGGGGCCAAAAAAGCATGATATGAGGTATAGCCTGGTACCGCTGGTGTGCTCTCAGGAGCCTTGAACCAAGTTTCACTTACTGCACAGACATCGAGATTGGTAGAATATGTACGTACAGATATATGTAATACACACATACATATATAGATATATGTAGATACATATACATATACAGATAGATCTGACTGACAACAAATATGTCTGTATATGACTATCTCTCTCTCTCTGTCCCAACCCCTCTCACTCTCACTCTCCCTCTGTCTCTCTCTCACTCTCTCCCCACATCTATATGTATATATCTACATCTATATATACATATTATATACATATATACAAACATATATGTATGTATATATATATATATATATATATATATATATATATATACAGATATAAATATATCATATATATATATATATATATATATATATATATATATATATATATATATATATATATATATATATATATATATATATATATACTGTGTGAGGCACATGTGTGCAGATGTCTTGCAACAGGTGCCTGGTGTCAAAGGCATGGAGTGAACACCAGTGTGGATACTGGAGTACCATACCCCATTCAAAAACACTGACACCAGTAACCACCACATATGTGCATGCCTGCCCACCACTGCATGTGTCAGGGGGGAATAGGGGCAACAAGTGTACAATAGACTCCCCATTGATATACACAGTGGCACACTAGTCCTGTAATACCTGTACATGAAATGTGTCAGCGGACATGGTGTGTCAGCTATGGACATGTAGGTCACTGTACCCCTCCACACCCCACAATGTCCTACACGGTATGTACCTCCCATGACAGCTACAGATATGGAGAAGGACACAGAGATATGCAAGTAACTGTGTCAATGAACTCAAACACAATACCTATGCAGAGTGACTGACAAGACCACAGAGTGCACACAGACTACCTACATAGAGGTTACCACTGCTGGATATACATAGTTCGGTCACACCCATGACAGTTGTCTAACAACCATGGTAACACCTCCAACATCCACAACACAAATTACCTATGTCTGTCGTCCTTGTCACTGCAGTATAGAGCACATGGTGGAGATACAGGACCCTACCCACAGATACGGCATACCCTGTAGTAAACCACACAGAATTAAGAAGCAAGGCTCCCCATGAGTAGATGTCAGACATACCCCTGCTGAGTGTTATGCAGATAGGTAATATGCCATATGATTCACCCTGTGTAACTGTTTGTAAGGAGCAGGTACGATCATAACACGTGTCACAAGGGGCAGGGTAGCATAACAGTATGCTGCTGTAGGCCCAGGGCCAAAAGCACACTACCTACATAAGACACAATGCACACCCATGAACACATTGCAAATGAAATATGTGAGGTGGAATGAGTGTGCCAGTGACTGGGTGCATGTTGTGTACTGGTGTGATTGCTCACCATGACTGTTTGTCTGTCATGGTAGTGTGTGTCCTTGGTGTGAGGTCAGAGACAGATGTGTGAGGTATTGCGATCAACACATACTACATTGCCATATGTTGTGCTATGTTACCTTGTATGTCACTGTGGTGTAGGTAGGGTTATGGCAAGTAAGAGTAGTGTGCATTACCAGTGAAATATGTAACGTGCATTGTGTGCAGTGCATGGGTTGATAATGTTCCCCATACAGTACCTTGATACAAACCCCCAGTGTGAGGTTGTGCATTGTACCTGAACCAGTGTGTTGACTGCTGCAGTATACTAGTCTGTCGTATGGAGTGTGCCAGGTACTGTTGCACAGTTGTCGGATGAGCACTGATATCTGGTCATTTACATGTGTATCCCCCAATAGACAGAGATATGCTATATATGGTGGTTAAGTTATATCACTGCAGTCGAGTATTATGTGTATTATGTGTACCATAGTTTGCTGACAGATATTGCTGACATATTTTCCTTCTCCTTTTCAGGGCTATGGTTCACCAGCGGAACCCTGTGTACTCCACTGCAGAGGAGGAAGAGATACACCAGAGCTTGGTGCAGGATTTTACAGTACTCTTTTCCCACACCAGCCAGAACCAGCAGGAGAGGGCTGCGCTGTGGCAAGACCTGGTCCATCGGGTAAATGACATAGGCACACATAACCGGACATATGAGCAGGTACGCCATCACTGCAGTGATTTAATTAGAAATGTCCATCAGCATGCGTCAGATATCCACAGGCAGCAGCTTGCCACAGGTGATGGGGGGTCTAGACATCCCCCCCTCACCAGACTGGAGGGACTACTCCTAAGTGTTGTGGCTCCAGCCCAACAGCAACAGCAGCAGCATACATGTGTAATGATGGAGGCTGGAGCCACACAGCAGCAGGACACGGAGCGTGCAGGTAACATGCCATGTGTATAGTTGACCGTTCTGTACACTGTTAGGTTATGCATGTGTGAGGTGTGTCCTCGTTTTGTTGCTGTAATCTTGGTAATTATTGTACAAGAGTGATATTCTCAATATCAGCAGTACACCTGTGGAAGCTAACTGTTGCACTACTGAACTGTATCATGCCCACAGTATCAATGGCACAGTTGTGCCCACTGACAATAAATGTCTCTTTTCTGCAGGTCCCTCTGGTGTAACAGCAAGGCAGCCTATCCATGCTGGTGAGTGTGTAATACCATTACCTTCAATACTCTTGATACTAACAGTAATAATAGGCTGAAGCAGTAGTGTTATGTGTTTGATTGCAGGTGTGCTTGTGTCTGTGTGTTGATATGTCATATACTGAGGTGTGTGCATGTGTGCATGTGTGTATGTGCACATGTGTGCATGTGCGCATGTGCGCATGTGTGCATGTGCCCATGTGCCCATGTGTGCATGTGTGCATGTGCCCATGTGTGCATGTGTGCATGTGCGCATGTGTGCATGTGTGCATGTGCGCATGTGCCCATGTGCCCATGTGTGCATGTGTGCATGTGTGCATGTGTGTATCAGTGGTGACATTGTGTACACATTGTAAACTGTGTTTCCTGTCTTACTCCCACAGGTTCTGGTGCTGCTCTGGTGGTGTGCAGCAGGGAACCTGAATCAGCTGCTGTGGATAGTGATAATGATGATACCTGTGTAATGGCACAGGTAGGTGTGCCAGGATCCGTCATTGGTCAGCCAATTGACACTACACAGCTGTCGACCCCATCAATGTGCACAGTCATCCTGCCAATACATCCTTTGTCACCAATGTCCCTAGGTGATTGACAGGATACAGTGGGCATTGACCAGGGTAATGTGGTATCAGTGGCACATGCATCCCCACACAGCAGCCATGGCCAGGGTCCTGACATGGTACCACACAGGCAGACATCCAGGGGTTCTCGTGGGAGCATCCATGGGCGTACCACCCTGTCAGACGTGCCCACAGAGGTCTTTCAACCTCAGCTATGTTTCGGGCTGTAATGCAGGTACAGTCACGTATGGAACGATACACCAGACAGGGTCTGAGGGAGCTGAGAGCATGTCACACAGCTATGAGTGACAGTATGCGTGATGTTGCGGCTGCCATCCGTAACTTCACCGAGGTCATTGACAGATGTTGGGGGGACACATTAGATCTGTTCCACAACTACATGTCCATGAGCCAGGGCAATGGTGGATGGTTGAGGCGTCGACATGGCCGTATGCCAGCAACAGCAGCAGCTGGCAGCCATCGCAGACGACAACAGGCCCGTGGCTGCTCACATAGTGCCAGCAGCAGCCCCAGCAATGCTGGGTCTGTGCTGTCATCAGACCGCCCCAGGAGACCACGTGCATGTGGCGCTGGACAGTCCCAACAGGGACCTGTCTCCAGTCACCAACCACCTGCTTCTGATGACAGTACCCAGTCTGGCTTAGTACCTGATACAGTCCGTAGCACCCCTGCCAGGCACAGGTACCGTGTCCGTGGCCACAAACAGTGATCTGTATGTCCTGGCAGGTATAGTCTGTGGCTGTCTACAAACACCTGTATATGGCAGCCATGAGGTGGGACTGTGTGCATGCATACACACATGCAAAGTGATAACACCTAGGGCTACCGCATACACGCACACACTACATCAACATTGCCCCATCTTGTACTGCTGTCCCTCACCAACACACACACACACACAGACATGTCAATTGGTTGTATCAGTGGCAGACTCAGGCATACCAGGTACACATCCTGTGCATATGATGAACTGTGCCACCTCCTGCAATCTGTAAAATTGGTGCAGGAACAGGTTAACATGGTGCTGATGCACAGGGTGACTACATAGAAGTGTTGTAATAGCATGATGTAGACAACAGTACAGTGTAATGATATCATTGTGGGTATATGCCAGCATGCCTGATGCAGTTACAGTATGAATGTCATTGTATTGTTTTGTACACCCATAGTAATTACCACAGTGTACTGTCTGCACATCTTTGCATACTGGTGGTGAGGCTGTCAAGGGATGGCCACCTACATAGGTAGCACAGGGGATACGACAATGTACATATTGATACTCAATGATGGTCATGTCAACTGCGAGTTGCATGCTGTCCACACTCGACTCTGCAATGAGGATGTTTGAGGATGTTGATATCTGTGCAGTACTACACAACAGGTTCAAGGCTCACAAGAGCACACTAGCACTACAAGGTCACACCTCATACCATGCATGACAGCACCAAAACACAGAACTAACTATGACAGGAGGGAGAGTGTCCATACATGTCAAGGATACTGTGGTGCCAGGACAGGTAGCATACATCATACTAAGTCTGGAACTGCTGAGTGAGGGCTCAGTGTCTGTTATTTGACATGTGTATTATTACAGGTATGAGCACTTGGGTATCAGGCCAGTTATTCAACATTACAAAGGTACGTGGTCTATACACTTGTGGGGGGTGTGGCTGGACCCAGCCCGTCTGACCTGTGAATGTCTGGGTACAGGCTTATAGTGCCTGCATATATGCAATGTTACCTACTGGAAGTCGTACACCTTGTTTGTTGTAGCATAGTCTACATACAGGCCTGCTGACTGTAGCTTTGTTTGTATGCATGTTTGCTTGTTATGTTCCTGAAACACTGATTCCACCTGCAGTGCAGATTTACAGTGCCTCTGTGGATCCTTAGTGACATCTGTATTGCTTACTGTACTGATGTCCATGTCTCACTTGACAGAACGTCACTGTTTGTCCTGTTTGCATGTAGCTTGCCTGTAACACATTGCATATGACTTACCTCGCATTTTCTCAAGACAGCATTCATATATGCCAGCACTAACAAATCAGGAGCACTACACCCTCACATAGTCACCTTGAGTACCTTGTTCCCCATTGGCCCTATGTGTCATTACTTAGTATGGGATTCACAACGCTATGGTAGCATGTGCAAAGGTCAGCTGTCAATCTACTCTCAGGTCCAGTTGGTGAATCTGTGAGTCATGTGGCAATGTTACAGCTGCCTCATGTACACAGGCAACCCTCTCCCCTTCCCATACACTTACAACACATGTGAGAGATGCAAACACATAGCCAAGCTGGGGGCTAAGCTCTCTTAACTCAGCACTGGCATTCCCTCTCAGGTGGAGTGGAATACTACAGTGAATACAGTACCAGTCTCCCATAGACCTGCCACAACTGCAATCCAAATACAGAAACACACAGGTACATTATTGGACTCTCAGAATAGCATCCTGCCTGAGCAGCTGACACCTGCAAAGCAGACACACAAGCAAATGTTAAGCCAGAGCAGAGCATGTGCAACACATAGCTCACAAAGCCTGTGTGCCAAACAGTCACAGGCCATACGGCTTGACAACACACCTGCTACAGTTGTATGAGGTACCTCTATCGTCAAGGCTGAACAAGGTGAAGGTCACGCTGAGCTGCCCATCGGGCACTATGATCCACCACATAACACAAGCATACTGGTCACTCCAAGGCATGTAGAAGTATGACTCAGTCATTGTCTGTGCCAGTGTGTATGACCTCTGACGCACCTCTCTGGACTACATGTTAGGTGGCATAGAGGGGCTCTCTGAGCTTGTGGCACAGGCTGGTATGACCCTGACCTTGAGTGGCATCTTACCCTCACCAAGAATGCTGCCACAATATGTAGACAGGATGATCAGTTTCTGCAATTAACGTATGTTTTGGTGACATTCAAAGGGGATCCAATGCCTGTCAGTGTGGGATTACCTGCTGGACAAGCCACATTGCTTTGCTTGGGACAACTTGCACCTGTCACCCATGGGCCATTGTATATTGGCAGAGGCTGTTGCTACACACATAGTGCCTTTGTATGCAAGGCTGACATTACATAGCCACCTACACAGGTATCACACGGGATAGGACACTAATAGAAATGCTACTCAACAGCAGCAGTGTAAACCTCAAGATGCATGCAGTGGAAACTGTCCTTAGCTTGGGGTACAGCAATATCCCTGCAGTAACAGACTCCTGGTACAAGGCTCCCAGGTGCACACCATCACTGCCAGGTCATTCCTCATACCATGCTTGTCGCTCCCTACACATGCACCAAACCAGAACAGGGGGGATGTATCCAAAGGCACCTCAGATACATACACCCCCAGGTTGGTGGCACAGCACAAAGCATCAGAGCCTATCCATGTGAAACTAACAGTGGGTTAGACTGCCTTCAGGTTCATAGCCTGGCACACACCACCCTCCCATACCCAGGAAACCCACTCGGCCTTCCTGACAACACTGGGAATATGACGGTCTCTACAAACACCATTATATGGGAGGACTACGACTACCCAAACATAGAGGGTGAGCATTACTCTAGCTCCAAGACCCTATCTGAAGGGTTCTTAGCATTCATTCCCTGCATTGCTATGGAACAACTTGTTACCACTCCCACAAGAGGTGACAACATGCTGCACCTGTTCATCACCAACATGTGGACTATATGCTCCAAACTAGTCATGTATCCCTTGCTGGTGGGATGACACCATCTACAACCCACACTGTATAGTCACATACCACATGCAGCCCCTGCACAGAACACTACAGTCATACAGTTGTATGATGCATATTCCATGTATTCACATGACGCAGGCTTCGGACATGGGAACTATTGCAGTTCACAGGTACATATGTGTAGGTGGCACACACATACATCATGTGTGCATTGACATTACTGATATAATCTATGTCGTGCAATATTGGGAACAACACCCCACACACATGGACAAACTGTGAAAAAATACACATGGCGTTTGTAGGATACAAACCCCTACCTAACTATGTTAGATCACTTGTGAGAGACGCAGTAGCAGAGTGTGCTATTTGCATTATTGGGAGGATTGCTTTCTCCTGCTGTACTTATAGGGTGCTGACATCATCAGTGTTTAGACAGTGGAATATGCAGCATGTGTTGTGTAGTAATAGTTGCCAAAAGGGACATTCTTCTTACACATAGAATTGCACACACAATACTCCCCCACACTGAGGAGTTGCAGGATTCAAACCCCTATCTAACTATGGTATGACACTTGTGAGAGACGCAGTAGCAGAGCGCGCTATTTGCATTACTGGGAGGATTGCTTTCTCCTGCTGTACTTATAGGGTGTTGACATCATCAGTGTTTAGACAGTGGAATATGCAGCATTTGTTGTGTAGTAATAGTTGCCAAAAATTACATTTCTCTTACACCTGGAATTGCACACACTACTCCCCCACACACATTCACACACACACTGAGCACTTGCAGGATTCAAACCCCTACCTAACTATGTTATAACATTTGTGAGAGACACAGTAGCAGAGCGCGCTATTCACATTACTGGGTATAATTTCTGCTCCTGACATATGTATAGTGTGCTGAGTGTGTGTATGAAGAGGTATGTACATCTGTTACTATCCATCAGTACAGGGGAGAGCATATCTATGCATTAACTTTGCACAGGCACAGTGGCCTACTGTACTGTGGAGGCAGATGCCAAATACACTGTGGATAGCCTTCTGTATTCCCTAGGGACAACAGTCTAGTATTGCACTCTACGGCCATATGTTTACCTGTCAGATGCAAGTATCTGTTGCTCATATACTGTTTGTGGGTCTTTATTGCCATAGCCTTCCCTATCTCTATAAACAACTTGTGTACTGTGGAAGATGTTTGCATATGAGTGGGATCCAGTACTTTACTCATGTCTCTGTTGTAACTTCACTGTGTGCACTGGGCAGATGTCTGTATTGTGGGAGGTTCCTGTGTTAACGCATACAAATGCCAGATATGTGTGTGCAACTGCTGAACTGTGACATGGCCTAAGTGTGTGAGCATGCCCAGTTCACAGTTTGTATGGCTTCTTGACTGACACGTCTCATTTATCTAAGTGTGCGAGCATGCCCAGTGTGACCTTTCCTTATGTTGGGATCTGTGGACCACCACATTTGTGTTTGTGTGTGGACGCCATCTATATTTCACATGTACAGTTGAGTTTTAGACATCAGGTTGTGTTCTTACTGCCCAACTGCTTTGTGTCTGAACCTAACAGGCATTATGCTGTGCCTGCAGGGTCGCCATGGGATAGTTTGCATACAGTTGTCAACATCCTTTCTTACTGACCAAACAGTTGTATTGTCGTATAGTGTACTGGTGCAGTACTTTCACTGTGGTGGACAGTATAATTGGTTTCAGTCCTATCACTGCTTGTAATATTTATAGTGAGAACACCAGACTGGTTGAGGGCCAGTTGTGCAGATATGACCATGTTGCATTTTGTTCAGATATGGACAGCATAGTACATGATTGTCCGACATTGTTAATGTATTCCACAACTTATGTGGACAGTGACAAACAATGGCCATGTGCCCTAGTCCATTTGTAATGCTAGTCAGAGAGTGTTTGTCCTTCAACACACATTTATTGGTGTTTGCCATGACATATGTCACGGTTAGTGTGCTGTGCCTCTGTCTACCCGTGATATACAGGTGATATCCAGGGTACACCTACCATCTCCCATCCAGTCATCATGATTCCTCTGGATGATAGTCAATGAGGGACTCCCTGGATAACCTGTAGTGGGAGTTTAGTCGTGAGTGGAGTGAGCTTCTGGGTTATGGACCAATTGGTACATCATGTCCTGTTTATGTCTGTGCTGGGGTTCAGGCCTGTCAGCTGCATAGATCACCAGCATTCAGAGTTTACATGGTGCCAAATGTCCATTGATACCAGCTTGGTCATGGCTCTATACATCAGGCACTGTTCACCTCCAGCCAGGTGGTATGGCACTGTGTGGAGCTGCAGTTTGCTTAATCAGGTGACACATGGCATCCATTACAGCTCTGTGATCCTCCTGGTGGGGTATTTGTGGGGTCTTTCCAGTTGATGCAGGTGTCTGCTAAGGTACATCCCTGAAGGGCCATTGTACACAATTGTGAGGCTGCTGATGGATGACTGGAGAGGCACATTGACCTACCCTAACCAAGCTGTGCTTACCTTCATGATTAGGTGGGTATATGGTATGTTTCTGTAACCACTACAGACACATGGTTGTCACATGCAGGATATCTATCACCTTGTGTCCCCAGGTCTCTTATTGCTCCTGATGTACGTACTGGGTTAACACCTATGTGGTATTTTCTGGCCATGTACTGTGTTTCCACAGGGGTTGACTATACACTATTCTGCATTTAGCTTGTTGACATGGCTGTGGCACCACTTGTCTGTTTCTATGTGTGCCTTTTGTAGGTTGCTTGTGTCAGCTGGAGGGTCCGATATGGTGGGCAGTTTGTAGTCCTCTGCAAACCTGTTCAGACAGAGTCCTTCCATGTTGGCCTGTACCTATGTGACATATATAGCATACAAGAGAGGTCCCAGGACCATGCCTTGTGGGATGCCAGTTGTACCTGGTTTGCAGTCTGCCATGGCTGCAGCATGTCTGACCAGGTCAGTTCTGTCCTTGAGCTGGTTTGCAACCCATCTACTTGCATAGGGGTTTATAGTTAGGCTGGTGAGCTTATCTGTACCACCAACTAGGGTATTGTATGGAAGGGTTTAGCAAGGTCCAGATAGGCTGTGTGATCCACATTCCCCACATCAATGGCCTTGGTGGGCATTTCACATGAGTCAGACATGTGTAAGGGGCAGGATCTGCCCTATGACAGCCACACTGGGTAGGGTCCAATGTCTGTAGGTACCCAATCTCATTATTCATGGGATCCATGATCATCCTCTCCATTACTTTGTCAACCTAGATAGTCGGGGTTGAGGGGCGATAGTTTGCAGTATCCATTCAGGCACCCCCTTTGTGGTGAGGGACCACTGTTGCTGTACACTGCTCTTTGGGTACATATCCTGTGGTAGGACTGATAGTGCGCAGTACTGCTATTTGCTGTTCCATTCTTCTTACAGTACTTGTTGGACACAACCCAGGACACCATCTGGTACCATTGATGCTGTGTGCTGTGCTTTGTGGATGCTGGCTGTTACCTCAGCATCTGCAATGTCAGGGGGCCAGCACACTGCTGGGATAGATATTTGGCAGTTAGGTGCTGGTGGGGTGTTTGCAAGGAATCTGTTAGGTAGGATGTTGGCAATGTGTGTGGGTTTGGTGTATTGTTTGTGATATTAGAGTGCTGCAGAGCATATCTGTGGATTATCACCATGGTTCCTACCATCAGATGCACAATTTGTATCATCATAGGTTCATAGGTTCATAGTAGGCTATCTGCCCTGGCCTTGTTTGAGCACGGACAGACTGTGTGTGAGTTTCGACACCCCTTGCAATGTGCATATTATGCCCATGTAGGGTTTACTTTACTAGATGTGACACAGGGATGGCCCCCAGTGTACACCTACTATCTCCCATGCACTTCACCAGATTTCTCTTGTTGAGTTTGAGTGTGGAGCTCAGCCTATCATGGACTGGGATTCTGTTCCAGAGTGTAAGGAGCCTCTGGGTTATGGATCTGTCCCCCCAGCACATCCTATTTATCTATGTGTGGAGGTTCAGATATCGCACTGTGGTGTCTCTGCTTGATTTGGGGTTTCTGCAGTGGAGCATGTCCATTCATTCTGGATTGGACATGGCCTTGTACATCAGGCATACATCACCTCTGACTGGGCAGTATGCTTCTGAATTGGGCTGCGGTTTCTTCAGCCAGGCTGCAGATGTCCAATGTTTGGACCCTTTATCCTGTTGGTGAGGTACATTTGGGGTCTTTCTAACTGCTGCAGGTGTAAGGTAAGGTACATCTGAACTGGGGCATTGTTGTCACGTATGGGCCTGATAAGGGAAGAGTATGGGGGCACATTGACCTCTATTGCTCTACATGTGCATCCTTTCATATTAAGGTGGGCAATATAGCAGGTCTTCCTGGCCACCTTGGCAATGTGAGTGTCACATGACAGGTTACCGTCCACTTGTGTCCCTAGGTCCTTGATTACTTCTTCCATACATAATGAATTGCCACCTATGTCATACTTTGTGTGTGCCTTGTTTGGTATTTGTTGAGACATTCATACTCTGCAGTGTCTTCAGGAAGGCTGGCTGGGGTACCTGGGTTTGTGAGTGTGGTCTGTAGCAGGCTTCAAACAGGGACACAGTTTGAGCCAGTGTTACTTGCCCGTGGATAGTCCATGCTGCTTCTTGCTGTGGTACCAACCTGGGGGTGTGGTTATCCTTGATAATTACTGATAGCCACACTCCTATTGTCGTGTGTTCCATGTTTTGGAGCTGTAGAGCATGGTATGAGGCATATCCTGGTAGTATTAGGGTGCTGTTCTGGACCTTGACCCAGCTTTCTGTTACAGAACCCATATTACCATTCTCCATGCTGTGGTGGGTTTGGTCTGCATGCACCTTGCAGTCTAGACTTCTGGCGTTGGGTAACATTACATCCAGGTTGTTATCACTTGTGCTACCTATGGTGGTGGGTTTGTGTTTCCAGCCTTACCTATTCAAGGCACAGTGGGGGTGACAACAGCCTTTGCCAGTATCCACACAGCCAGGTGTGCTGGGTGCGTGCCATCCCTAGTAGGTAGGGCATCATGTCTTGCTCGGCATGTCAGCCCAGGCTGTCAGCCATGTGTTCCCCCTTGCTAACAGCAATACTTCAGCCAATTATTGTACTTGATCTTGTTGTCTTCATAGCGTGACATCATGCCTGCTGAGGGTGAGATGTTAGGCAGGTGCTTCATGTTTGCATATACTAGATGGTGTTACATTGCTTAACACATGGCAATCATGCCTCAGGTGATGCTGCAGGGCTGCCTCTGTTGGATGCACATACTACACTCCCTGTACATGTTTGAGAGCAGGTTGTGTCATGTTAGGCATCCCTGTTACTATATGAGTGAGTCAGAGAGGGGTATCATTCCCAGGGTTCCTACTGAGCCAGTGTATGTGCTATGCGTTGCCTCATTGCCAAGGCCAGGGCATACTGTGCATGCCTCCTTCTGCCTACTGGGGCAGGCTCAGGTTGTTCCTCCTCCGAGTCACGCTCTGCCTGTGATGGCCTTGGCAATGGTGGGGGGCTGTTTGTCCCGGTCCTATGCTGGTCCTGCTGCAGCTGTTTTTGCAGAATCGTATTATGTAGCATAGCACATACCATGACAATTTGGGTACATGTAGTTGGTGAGTACTGCAAGGCTCCACCAGATGTGTCCAGGTACCGGAACCATGACTTGAGCAGCCCAAACACATGCTCTATTACATTACGTGTTTGTGCATGTGCCTCATTATGGCGTTCCTGTTCAGGTGTGTGTGTGTTTCTGATGGGTGTCATCAGCCACGGCTCCAGTGCATATCCTGCATCCCCCACTAGGTGACCATGTGGGATGTCCCCATTGGCAAATGTCTGGTACAGCTGTGTCAAATGCCAGATATGGGAAACATGGTAGCTCCCAGGGCAGCCAGCACACACATTCATTATTATGCCCTGGGCATCACACATGACCTGGCAGTTGATGGAGGGGAAGCCCTTGCGGTTAATGTAGGCCCTACCCCACTCACCGGCTGGTGCTTTGATGCGTATGTGCGTGCAGTCTATTGCACCCACTACCTCAGGGTATTCCGCTATTTGCTGGAAGAGACGCATATTGCTGGCCAATACCTCATGGGCATTGGGGAAATATATATGCTCACCGACATGTGCTGACATGGCATCCAGGAACTGGTGCAGTACCCTGGAGGCTGATGCCTGTGATATCCCCATCATATCACCAGTTGGTCTCTAGAAGGTACCTGTTGCTAGTATTCTTAGGCCAACACATACCTTGGTTTCCACTGGGATGGGTTCCACTCTGTTGCTTCTGTGTGTGAGGCGTGGCCTGCACAGCTCAACAATTTGCTGCAGGAGGTCTCTGTCCACTTTATAGCGCTCTACTATCTCCAGCTCATGTAACCCCTGGTTGGTGACCCTGGGCCTGTACACTCTTCTCCGTCTCCTCACTGTGGGTTGTCTGGCAGCATTTGCATTATCACCACCCTCAGCAAGTCTCCTATGTCTCCTTATAACAGCTATGGCAGCCCCTAGCATGTTTGGTCTGAGTGCAGATTTTTCAGTTTTCACTTCTACTAGCTTACTCCTGTCTTGCAGTGTCTCTTGAGAGAAATATACTGCAATGCTGTTTGCAGTGTTTTAAGTGCTGGGCTGGGCTTGTATTCTGCCTGTGTAATTGCCTGCTTCTAATTGTTTTCACCTGCTAGCTCTACCAGTATTCCCTGCTAGTTTCCTACTATTTCTTCTGCTTCCTTTTTCCTCTCTGTTTCCTCAGGGGGAAGCAGTGCGCATACCAGCAAAAACACGCTCACAGTGGCTACCACGCACACACACATGCTTACACAGACTAGAATCTGCTTATTTGCGTTAAAACGCGCGCACACCAGTGCAAACAGGTTTACAGATCTTTAAACAGGCTCCTACATGCTTACTCTGCCTTACACACGCGCACTCTGTCTTACTCGCGGCTCCCAGTGTGCACACGCGAGCATGCACGTACAGCAAGAAACTTTGGTGTTGGCCACAGTGTACACCTTCCATTTCTTGACTTTCCCATGCTTATCTGTTGATACTCCTCTTTTTATGCTGTGTGATTGACATCTTTCACATACCACTTTGCTCCAATGAGCTTGATTTCTTCCTAACATTCCCCCCGTGATGTCACCTATCTCCTACTCTGTTACTCCCCTTATCTAACTCTTACACTACATGGAATGTGCTCATTTGCTATGTGACAGTGTGATTCACTATCCTACCACTCATTTACATAGGATTGCCTACTAATGCTTAGTTACATGTCTTATACTCAGCTTCCCCCCTTAGCAACCACTAGATGGTGGCCATGTTGTTTTCGGTCTGCTAGTCCCTGCATTGCAAATCCATGCATTACATAAAACCCACATTTGTGGGTTTCAAACCTTTATTTTTATGTTTTATACGTTTAAACATCGCCGATCGCAGAAAAAAAAAAGTATTTTATTTCATGTTTGCATCAGGTTACTGTGCCAATGGCCACATGTTTGGCCATTGGCATGCTGACTGCAACATACACACACTTTATTTGGAGCTGTCATGGCTCCATTGTGTTATTTGCAGTAACGTACTCAGTTGTCAACTGAGTACATTTCTGCACCTAACACGACTCTTACTCGGGCTGGTTTCAGCTTCGTGGATCGCTAATCTACCTCATTTGCATGCCTTTCGGTTGCAAGTGAGGTGATTAGCATATCCACACCCTGCCCGTGTAAGAGTCATTTTAGCTGGTCTCTTACACAGGATTTTGGGCTGTTCCTGGATCGCGATGACTGCATGGAGTCTTACACGACTCTTAGACTCTGTGCAAGCCATCATGAATCCTGCCCCATGTTTTTTTTGTGAAAAAGAAGGACATCTGATAAGTAACTGTGACAAAAGAAATTGTTATATGTGTATGGAAATGGGGCATGATGCAAAAAATGTGCATTGAAATGTTATAAATATAACAAAATTGGATATTTAAAGATGGATTGCAAAAATGAAAATAAGAGTAAGGGAAAAGAAAGAGAATAAAATGAACAAAGAGAAGAAATTTCAGAAGTAGTAGAAATAGAAGAAAAATTAGATAAGAAGAAAATAATAAATAGGACATAGAAGAAGGTTCTGAAATAAATTATGACAACATCAATTGGGAGGTAGCAAAAGGAAATAAAATCTTTTAGTAAAAGGGTGAAAAAAAGAAACTTTAAAGGGATAAGTATAAAAGGAAAAAGAAAGGAACTAGATAAAAAAAAGATGTATACAGCTGATGATTGGGGTTGGTGTAATGGTTAAGGTGTTTATTTCACAGACACAATGTAGAGTGTTTGATTCTTACCTTTGGGAAGAAAATTCTAGGCTTATAATGGCCTATTTAGTAAGCTAACCTAGTAATTAGCTATAAACGTATGAGACCATGAATCTAATGAATAGGGAAAAATTAAAATTTTAAAGTGCTTTCTGTAAATGTGAATAGTATTAAGAATATAGGAGGAAGAAGAATGTGGATTTTGGAGTGGTGTAAAATATGTGAAGGAGATATTTAACACAAAGAAAGACTACAAGCAGAGAAACTATGGGGAGGAAAGATAATATTGGAATTTGGGAAATGAGAGAATAACTGTATTCTGTAGAAATACAGTAAAGATATTAGATGTAACTTTAGCAAAATTGGGAAGATAAACCATTGTAGATTTAAAACGGAATGAAAAAGTATATAAAATTATAACGGTATATGTTTATACTAATTGTAAATAAAGGGAAAGCTTATTTCATCAGATTTTAGACTATGTAGTGATAACTAGTAATATTATAATAACAGGAAACTTTAATCATAATTTAATAGGCAAGCATAAAAAGAAAGGAAATGATATAAGAAAAATATTAGACGTTATAAGATGTGGTAAGTTCAAACCTTGGGAGAAAATGTAATGGACGTACAAATGGGGTATGTATGAAATAGATTATTTTATAGTATCAGGAGGTTTATCTATAGGAGAAGGGGAGGGAGTTGAAATAGGATTTTCTGATTATCTTGTAATATGGCTAGAGAGAAAGGAAATAAAGGAAAACAAGAAATATACAAAATAAACAAAGGAATAATAAGGATTGTTAGATTAGGGACTTCTATTTTAAAGTAATTAGGCATTATGCAGACTAAAAGGTAAATATGTAGTGTCAGACATTTTAGAAAAGACAGTTAAGCAGAATGAAAGAATAACCTTTCTGGTCAAGCATAACCGATAACAGTTCCCAAAGGAAGGCTACAGACTGTTCTTTTTCTGTTCTATTTCTCAAGGCAAGAATCAAGGAAATGTTAGATAACTGGACAGCTAGACCTCTGAAAGACTTCAAAACAAGACAAGGCCTGAGAATCAAGGCTAAACAGACCTGTAAAGCCTTACAGGGTTTTAATATTATTAAAATATACTTCAGATACAGTTTGGGAAGTCAGTTAGTTAGTTCTGGCCTGACATACAGAAAAGATTAAATAAGGAAGCTACAATACAGACACTTGAGCCCGAGTACAGAAGACTGGTCAAATAAAGACTGTTTCAGTTTACATTATTCAGGAAAATCAGAATATATGTGCAGAAACTTTGGATATATTTAGCAGCACTTTTATTACTAACCAGCATCCCAGCATTTCTATAGACTGTTATTGTTTATCAGCATGGTTAAAGAAGACTGTATTCAAATATTGTAAACATCTAATAGAGCCTTATTAAATGAACTACAATGTTTGGATAATTCATTCTGAAAAGTACAAAATAGTTGGCCCATAAAGGAGAGAGTGGCACTTGCTCAGTATGAGTTTGGGTAATTAACAGATAAAGACTTTTGTTCCAGTCTCATTTCAGTTGTTTCCATTTAATTCCAGTATAGTACAGTCTCTTTTCAATTCTTTCAAGAATAAAAGAGAACTTAAATATGTCTCATAAATATCAGCCACAATAATACGTTTAAATATATTTAATAATAAATAATAAAAGAACAAGAACATTTGCTGTAAATAAACACAGTTACATCAGAGTTCAAAATCACAGGAAATATTTAAAACAACATTGAAGGACAGTCTCAGTTAAATAAAGAGAACATCTAAGCTATAATTCACCATATTCTTGTCTAAATCCAAGAGAAATTACTGTACCCTAGTTAACGTACTTACAGAAGAAGGCAAGGCAGATGTGGGGAGTGGGTTTTCCAGCTGATGTTGTCAGGCCAAAGATAAATACAGAATGCTCTACTTTTCTCAGAGAGTTTTTAAATTAATATATCAAATATTACTGCTGGGTTAGCTTGCAGAATGACATCACTTCTTGTCATCTGACTTTATTTTCCAGGCTAAACCCCCATTGCTAGAAACTGCAGCCTTTAGCATCTACCTGTGAAAAATACATAGCCCTTAGATCTTTGTAACTGCTGGAAGACATAAAACAATAAAACACTGACAAGGCAATGCAGAAGGCTCCCTAGTTTTAGATATCCTATCTCCTTGCTGCATTGAAACCATCTTTTATGGCACAGTTATAAAATAAGATAAAAGTAAATACACCACGCTATGGCAAAGAATAATAAAATCCAAAAACAATTTTTTGCAATGTCGGTAAGTGCTTTCACATGGAAATACGTGCTTCATCAGACCTCATAAACAAACTAAAACACCAAGCATATATATTCTCCATATCATCAATCAAATCAATTAAAACATCATTTTAAAAGAACCTATAAAGATTCTACATCAATTAAGAAGAAACCTCCTGCTGACCATATATAGGTATTATGCTTCCAAGTGCAATATACCTATTAAATCACTTAAAGAGAGCACGTCCCTTCAAAATAGGTTTTATAGAAGTCCTACCATTGATGCCTGGATATTTTTCAGCCTGTAGATGGATTATCCAATGGAGCTCATGTTCTTCCATGTAGTTCCTAAAATCCCCACCTTGTATACTGGGTCTAACTATTTCAACAACCCTAAACCCAAATACATGATCAAAACCTACTTCTAAACAATGTTTAGCTAGAGCATTTTGTGAATCATGTCTATTTATCAAATATAAATGTTCCCTAATATGCTCAGCTAGGGACCTATTGGTCTTACCAATATAAAAACAGCCACATGCTCTGCAGCTAGCCAAATAAACCAAGTTCCTACTCCTACAATTAGCACATGCCCTACATTCATAAACCTTCTTGGTTACAGGATGCATAAAAGTATGTGAAACATCCATATTATCACAAAAATTACAGTTCATTCATCTCATTGTTCCTATCTGCATATCATCATCAATCTCAGGTGTACTACATGCATCCTTATAGCACAGTTGTCTCTTAAGACTCTTCCTGTTTTTAAAAAAACAAAGTTGGGTTTATCCCCCACCACCTTCTTCAACCCATCATCCAGATGTAAAATTGACCAATTATCTCTAACTATACCCAGGATGTGATTAACATCACTGGTATAGAATATGGAGAAGGGAACATCCTGGTTAGAGCAAATCGGTTCATTACTAGCAGAAGTGTTCGACATGCAGGTATAACCATCAGAATAAAAAGGACAAGCTCTCCCATCTCTCTCCCTACAACTCTCATGTAAAGTTACATCGACCTCACATCTCCCATAGCCTCTAGATAAAAATTCATCACCCAGTTTCTCAACCCCTTTATAAAACAAGTCATCCTTGTTATTCAGGTGGGAGGTCCTCATTCCCTGTCCCTTGATTACATTCCTAAACACGTGTCTCGGATGCATACTATCATGGTGTACCACTGGGTTTCTCCAACAATCCTTCCTGTAAAGGGTAGCAGTAATTTGTTCTGCTCATTCACAATCAACTTAACATCTAAAAAATCAATCTCCTTATCTGAATACCTACATGAAAACTTCAGAAAGGAGATAGTCTGATTTAGTTTGTTTATAAGGTCTGATGAAACATGTATTTCTGTGTGAAAGCACTTACCGACATTACAATAAATTGTTTATGGATTTTATTATTCTTTGCCGTGGCGTGGTGTATTTACTTTTAACTTATCTTCATTGTTTGTGTTTTTACACCACTTGTTCTTGGGAGAGTTTGTTTTTTATCCTACAGTTATATAAATTTACACAGTTATAATAGTTTATATACATTTCTGTTCTTTTCCAGTAGGGTACACTGTGGATACATCTTTAAGCTCAGTACTGTACAAACCCTTTTCACACACACACACACACACACACACACACACACACACACACACACACACACACACACACACACACATTTTTGTACTAGCAGTTTGATATACACATAACATACAGTTCTAATACATTTGTAACACAAGCAAATGAATCACGTTGCCATTCACAGCTGACATATAATTATTTACAAAGTTCAAGATAGCTGTGCTGGCAGCATCTCCTTCTGTCACACTTCTATATAAACCATATTTATATTCACAAATGACATATAATTATTTACAAAACTTCAGATAGCTTGGTTGGCAGTATTTCCATTTGTCACACTTCTCCACCCGAAGACTCACGCAAGTTTTTCAAGTGACCCTTGAGAAACGTTGCTTGAGAGGGTTGACTATCTGGGAATACATTACCCCATTCCCTGTCTTGAGATCCAACTGCCTTGGGTTTGCTGACCCAGTACAGTGCTCCACTGTCCTAGCATATGCCTGCAACCCTAGGCTCCACCATAGTAATTTTGGATTTGGCTGGCTAGCTCCCTGTAGCCAAAGACCCCCCTCAGACTCCTTCTGCCTCCAATTTCCAATACTTAGCACAGGGTCTCCCTATCATGGTAAGGTTTCATCATGTTAACATGGTACAATTTGTGCCCCTGCCTCCTGCCTAGCAGGTCTACCATGCAGTTAACATCACTGACCTTCCTTACCAATTTGAAGGGTCTCTCCCAAGCTGCCTGCAGCTTGTTGTGTCTGACAGGAATGAGAACCATTACCTGCTACCCTACAGCATACTCCCCAGCTCGAGCATTCTTGACATACCCAACCTTTTTCTGCTGTTGGGTTTCTGCCAAGTTCTCCTGAGCCAAACCCATGAGCTCCCTGAGCCTTGTCCTGAGGTTTAAGACATATGCCAAACAGACTCCTTGTGGGATTCACACTCACCCTCCCACTCATCTGGAATAAAATCTAGAAGTCCCCACACCCTTTGACCATACAGAAACTCAAGGGGTAAAAAGCCTGTGGATTCCTGGGGTACCTCTCTGTAAGCAAAGAATAAATGGGGCAGATATTTGTCCCACTACCTCTTGAACTGGTTTTCAAATTTATTTTATTTATTTATTTTATTTTGCATTTGTTGAACGGGAGAATCCAACTGGATTACACATCTATTTTCAGTGGAGGCCCGGGGAGAAAAGCTCCAAGAGAACAATTTTTACAAAACATAGTTTTAAGGACAGGATTTTTACATACAATTTCCATAGAAGAGACTTTGACACACATATTAACTAACAGATATGATACATTCATTCTCTTCAATATAATATTACATTTTAGAAGATATTCTTAAGTTTAGGATTCCTGTGATAGATTTACTGTCAGAGTAAACGCAGAGAGATGTAGAATAAGGCTTCGAGAGAGCAGATTATTCTCGCTATAGTTGAGAAGGATAACACATTGATTCACTATATGTCTTTGCCTGGTTTTAGTTGAGAAGGATAACACATTGATTTACAATATATCTTCTCCTGGTTTTAGTTGCTTATGGAGAGCTCAACATTGGGGTAGTTTTCCCTAACTCCTGGAGAGATGGGATGAGCAGTAGATTAACAGTCCTAAGTGGGTACAGTACTATGATTGGTTGGCTTAGCAGAGTTACTTAAGTTAGGTGAAGTGTTCTAATGAGACATTATCCCCCTGGCTAATATCTCATTAGCCAAGGGTTGGTCTTTACTGTAGAGTTTAACATCTCCACCAAACCATTAGTCTGGGAATGGTAGGGGTGGTCTTTAGGTGCTTCACCGCACAGTCCTTCCACAGACAAACCAGTAGGTCTGATATGAAATTGGCACCTTTGTCAGTCAGTATTTCTTTTGGGAAACATACCCTGCTGAAAATCTCTAGCAAAGCATTTATTTTTTTCTGCCGGAATGGAGGACAATGCCACTGCCTCACGGTATTTGGTAGCACAATCTACTACCACTAGGATATATTTTTTCCCTGTGCAACTTGTGGTAGTCAGACGTCTCCTAATATCTGTAGCTATCCTCTGAAATAGGTTCATAGGTTCATAAGTTCATAGGTGTTTACTAGGCTAATGACCACAAGGGCCTTTTTAAGCCTAGCCATGCATCCCAAATCTCTAACAAGTTCTGATATGGCTCCTCAATTACAGGAAAAATCATCAAAGGAGCTTTGACATTGTCCCCAGTCTTGCCTACTTTTTGGCACTGCTCACATGTCCTGCACTACCCTGTTACATCTCTGGAAAGCCTAGGCTAATAAAAGTTCTGCATAATATGTCTCTTGGTATGCTTTATGCCCATATGACCTGCAAAGGGAATATCATGCACTAGCGCTAGAAGTGCCGGGTGGTAGGATCTGGGCACTACCAACTGCTGTATTCTCTCACCCTCTAGCCCTCCCTCAGGGGTCCACTGTCTATACAGTAACCCTTTGTCTCAGTATACAGATTCCTACTTCCCTTGAGAAGCAAGTGCCTCACTGGCTACCTCCTTCAGGTCTTGTAATGTAGGGTCTGAGAGCAGAGCCTGTCTCAACTCTCTCTTTGTAACTCTTCCCAGCTCCCCTTCTACAGGAAGTCTGGTATTCTCTGACAATGGTGCCTCACTGTCAGTCTGGGTACTACTCCTTACTTCTGCCCTTACAGTCACTTTGTCCAAGGAAACATCAGTACCCACAAGCAGCTGAAGCTCACCTTCAGTCCCACTGCTACAGGGTAGCTCCCTCACTGAAGTAACCACCACACCAGTCCTGGCCTCAAGTCTGCCATCTGTCTGGGCCCCCAGGCTACCAGACCCATGTGCTTGTCTCCAAGCCTGACTGCATGTCACTGCATGCACACAAGATACTGCATTATCAAAATCATTCCCTCTCAGGAAATCTGCAAGGATATCCTCAAACATACCGAATTGCTTGCTTCCATTTCCACCCTTCCAGTCAAGGTGAACCCGAGCCAAAGGTATTTGGAATGAGGACCCTCCTAAAGCTCTGACTGGAGTAGGCGGCCCAAGCAAGTAGAGCTCTTCTTTAAGCATTGTAGGCTTCACAATGGTTAGGTCAGAGGCTGTCTCTTTTAGCAATGTGGCCTGTTTCCCATTTACTAAGATAGGCTATAACCTCTTAAGGTACTTTGGTACCCTTGTTCTCTCAAGACAACTTACTGCTGGCATTCTGTCATTTCCACTTACTGGGTCTCCCACCTTTTGTTCCCCACCTTGCCTCCATGGACATCTATATGCTACATGACCTCATTGGTTGCATTTAAAACATTTAACCCTTGGTCTTGGACGTGTACCTGGACTAGTGGCTTCCAAAGCTACTGGCAGACTCTGTTGGGGTGGTTTAGACTGCACACCATGGGTTCCAATAGGCCCATGTGCAGTACTGGGTATCCCTTTCCTGTGCAGTGATGCCTTGCTTGCTAGTCATAGGTCTCTCTTCTTCCCCAACTCATCTGCAGTATTATATTGCCTATCTGCTAACCAGATTCTCATGCACTCAGCCAAAGTGCTAAGGGCTTGGTCCTTCACCAAAATGTCTGCCAGCCCTTCAAAAGTGGTGACCTGACACCCACTCACCCACCTATGAAAATAAGTGCTTAGTTCAGCAATATATTCACACACACTTTCATCTGCCGTGCATCTATGCTCACAAAGCTTTTTCCTATAAGCTTCATATGTTAACTTAAAACACTAACAGACAATTATTAACAGTATTATAATTTAAACAATCAGTATCAGATAATTTAGAAAGACCAGTCACAGCTTTACCATGGAATAAGGGGGTCATGAACCGTACCCAGAGCCCTTGGTCAACAACATACTATCTGCATACCCTTTCAAACATATGAATGGGTTTGATTACTCCCTTCCCCATTACCTCCATGAACCTGGCAAAGAGTCAGCATCTCCTTTTCATGTTGCCTCTGCCTGTCATTCTCCTCAGCTTCCAGACATCTCAGACTCTCTGTTGGTTCTGTTTCAAATGTTTGGACTCCAGTTCAAGTCTCTTCCATACCAGATGGATTTTTAAGTCCTCTGTGGAAAGGATGAACTGTCCATTTTCTGAGAGTTACACCTCCCCAAGGCCAGTTTGATTGTCCTCCTGGTTGCTAGTCTGTGATGCAGCTGTTACTAAGGCCACAATAATCTCTGATTTACTGAGGTTGGCATGCCCCTGTCATTTGGTTTGGCAGATCTCAGCCAACTGGCTCCTTGTCAGCTTCCCATCCTCCTCTGCTGACATCCTTACTTGATCTCCCTGACTAAACTAACAAAAAAAAAAAAAGAAAGAAAACTATTGTGATATGAAATTGTCAGTGTTCCTATGTGGCTGATTAAGAGAACAGACACTTTCCTTAGAGACCACTGTTTACAGGCTACAGGAACTCATTATTGACACCACTGAATCCTAATATGTGGATATCCCACCACTGCTAACCAATTAATATGTGACACCCCACCATTGACCCAGTAACCAAGGAGCATCAGTTCTCTTCACTGGCAACAATGGGGAACATACACACTGGGAAGGTGACAAGTACACACACAGTAAAGTGCAATTTCCCTTAAGAGCACACAGAGACCACAGTCCATCTGAGGCTGGTTTCTCCCTCTTTCTCCAGATCACCAATAAGACTCCTCACTGGCACAATTATAGAGTTGAGACCTCATCTGAGTGACAAAGCCAAGACCTCCAACACACTCTCTGTCCAACCAGTGCTTTGTCTACCTGCCTAAGTAGCTAACACACACACTCTTTGAGATTTGATACATACGCACAGACATACACACACACCTGGGAAAGGCTGGCACAGGCTGACTAGCTATGCCTCTCTTTGCCTACACTATAAAGTAGTTATCACTGCCATTAGCCAACTGTTTATCAGCTACTTTAACCCCTTAACAAAGGGTGTCCAATCTTACTGTGTAATGTTACTCTTAATCCAAATGGTAGTTTGACCAAGAGCAAGGCTACCAGGATTGGCTCACAGTGTCACCAAATAAATATGCAAGTACTCCCAGAACTTAATCTGATAAATATCAGCCACAATGAGAAGTTTAAATATATTTAATAATAAATAATAAAAGAACAAGAAAATACTCAATAAATAAACACAGTTACATCAGAGTTCAAAATCACAGGAAATATTTACAACAACATTGCAAGATAGTCACGGATAAATAAAGAAAACATCTAAGCTATAATTTACTATATTCCTGTCTAAATCCAAGAGAAATTACTGTACCCTAGTTAACTTACTTATAGAACAAGACAAGGCAGATGTGGGGAGTGGGTTTTCCAGCTGATGTTGTCAGGTCAAAGACAAATACAGAATGCTATACATCTCTCAGAGAGTTCTTAAATTATTATATCAAATATTTATTCTGGGTTTGCTTGCAAGATGACATCACTTCTTGTCATCTGGTTTCAGTTCCCACACTAAACCCCCATTGCTAGAAACTGCCAGCCTTTAGTATCTACCTGTGAAAAATACATAGTCCTTAGATCTTTGCAGCTGCTGGAAGATATAAAACAATAAAACACTGACAAGACAATGCAGAAAGCTCCCTAGATTTAGGCATCCTGTTTCCTTGCTGCATCAAAACTATATTTTATGGTACAGTTATAAAATAATTTCATTTCAACTATTTTTCTGAAGTTTTGCAACTTAGCCTTCTATGTGCCAGTTGCCACTGTTAAAATATATACATTTACATAGTTGCAGTAGTTTATATACAATTCTGTTATTTTCCAGTAGGGTACACTGTGGATACATCTTTAATCTCAGCACTGTACAAAACCTTTTCACACACTTCTGTACCAGCAGTTTGATATACACATAACATACAGTTCTAATATATTTGTAACACAAGCATATCAATCATGTTGACATTCACAACTGTCATGTAATTATTTATAAAATTCCAGATATGTGTGCTGGCAGCATCTCCTTCTGTCACACTTCTATATAGATCATATTAATATTCATGAATGACATACCGTATAATTATTTACAAAACTCCAGATAGCTGGGCTGGCAGTATTTCCCTTTGTCACACAGCTATGAAATGATTATATTACTATTTTATAAAACTTGTCTGAATGGTGGATGATATTTAAGGAAAAAGATAAAAAATGTTTTTTTTTTTTTACAGTGGCAATGTGATGTGAGAAAAGTATCGAAAGAAAAATATAAAAGAAAATGTAATGATGCATTGGATGATTAAGAACATAGTAAAAAAGTCCTTTGACAAAGAAAAATAATTATTTGAAAGAAATCAAGAAATATGTAAGAATTGCTATATAAGCAAATATATATATTTTTACAAGGAAAAAGAGAAGTACTGAGTTACTTAAGCAGATTAGTAAAGGAAGATGGTAGTGTAATGAGACAAATAAATCATATAAAAGGAGAAATAGAAAGAACTCAGGAAAAGATTACAAATAGTGTAGTACAATATGTACAAAAATGTTTAAAGAAAAAAAAAATGTACTGAAAAAATATGGGAAGTAAAAAAGTTAGCAGAAAAAAGGGAGTTGGAAAAGGACATTTCTTTGATAAAATGAGGTAGATAAAGTATTACGAGAAGTAAATACAGATTTGGCAGAAGGACCAGATGGAATAGGGTATAAAATATATAAAAATTTAAGGGATTAACAAAAATATTTTAAAAGATTTTGAAAGAATGGCTAAGTAAAGGTTTTATGTATAAAAAATTATGTAGTGAATACATAAATTCATATGGAAGAAGGAAGTTAGAAAACAAAATCTGGAGACCAATAGTTTTGAATAATAACTATTATAAGATCTTTATGAAAATAATACAAAAGAGATTTGAAGCTAAAATGAAAAATGTTAAGGGAGACAGTTTATATAGTATAAAGATGAAAAGTTGTCAAGAATTATTAATGATAATTAGAGAAATTGTAGATGAAATTATAAATAGAAAAGAAAAGTTAAAATCATGATAGGAACACTTGCTTTGGTGGAGCTGGTCCGAGTTTAGCTACTTAGACATAGGCCTGGAGTGAATCTAAACTAAATCAAAGGCATTCACTGTAATATACAATAAATAAGTATATTTAAAGCTTGCATTGCACTTTTAAACTGTTTTCTGTTGAATTTCTCCTTCATTTTTTTCACTTTCATTGCTGCTTTGACTGTTATTTACTTCACTTTGAGATCCTAGTACTACTGTATCTTACAGCTTCGGCTAAATTCAGATCTTCTGAACCTAGGCTGTTTGGATATACTGAGCACTAAAACCGGTGATCATACATTAGGAAGGTCCTCCTGCACCCTTGTGGCAGGAGGGTGCAGCCTAGAACATATCTGTGTTTGGGATTGTTGGTGGAAGGCTCAGTTTTGGGCTCTCCTATTGGCTAGCTAGAGTTACAACTGTTTAATTTCATTTGTATTTAAGCACTGCATTTGCACATAGCTGCACACCATGCAGTGGGGTTTGACACTGATGTGTATAAATGCAAATGCTTAGAAACAAACATTTTCCCTTGATACCTGCAAGTGAACCCTTCTTGGCTCCACTGCCTCTCTGTGAGCAGCTGCACATTGCTATCCAGCAAGCAATCCAGCTGTACTTTCTAGGGCACTAACATAGCCTCCCACCCTTAGAAGTCCATAGGATAGCAACCCTTGTTGGTCTTACAAGCAAATCCTGGTCTACCCCACTCATCCTCATTAGTCTTTATAATATATTCTCACCATAATAGATGGACAATTTCCTACCATTTTCCCAGCCAACCTGACTGGTATAGTTATTCTGAGGCAATGTAGCAATTGCCTCATGTACACTGACAACCACTTGTTCCTAAAGCAAACAGATACAGTATGTGAGAGATGTAACTATACAATGAAACTAGAATTAGTTATTTCACAATACAGCAAACAACACACAAAATAGGTTGCCAGCACCCACACCTTCCCTCTCACACAAGAGGAGGTCAACACAAATAAACCCACATATACAGAGGTAGTCACTAATCACCTACCAAAGACAGAGACCTTCTAAGCACAAACATACACATATCAGAACACCAACAGAATTCACCACAACACACAGCAACACACAAATCAGTGTCTGAGCAATTAAGCCCCAAAGGCAAAACTCATCAAAACCAAATGTTCTAGTTATAGGTGACTCAACAGTGAGACTCACATATGTCACTCTCACTAGGTTGAACAAGGAGAAGGTCACGGTCAGCTGCTTGTCAGGTGCTAGGATCCATCAAATCATACACATACTCAAGTCATTCAGAAACAATTACCAGTATGACTCTGTCACACAAAATGTTCATGTAAATGAGTTGAGACGTACCTCCATGGACTATATAAAGATAGACATGACAGAACACTTAGATTATGTGTCCCAGACAGGTGTGTCCCTAGCCCAAAGCAGCATTCTACCTTCACTGGGATGATGCTACAATACAGACAAAAAATGATTGATATCAACAATTGGCTTAGCTTCTGGTTTCACTCCAGGGGGATCCAGTATCTGCCTGGGAAGACATGATTGACAGTTCATGCTGCTTTGCCAGACATGTTCTTCACATTTCTATTCAAGGCTTTAGAATATTGACAAAGATGCTTGTCTCCCCATAGTGCCTTTTTAGGCAATTCCCAAACAACTGTAAGTATAAACAGGTTATACAACAAAATACCAGGCTACAATTCTTACCACACTTTTTGGCCACCAAACCAAGACCAAAACACTAAAGGTGGAGGAGTGTCCATATTCACCAAGGATATTGACACCTCCAGGCTAGTTGCCCAACACAATACATCTGAAAATTTCCAGTTACAACTAACACTAGGTAAGACTGCAATCCAAATTGTAGCTTGCTACAGATCCTCCACCATGCCCCAAGATTCTCACTACACCTTTCTAGACATACTGGAAAATATTAAGATACAACCAAATACCCTAATACTGGGTGATTTCAACTACCCTGCCATTAACTGGGAAAACTACTCAGGTACCAACACCTTTTCCCAACGGGTCTGCCCTGGATCAACTAATACAAAGTCCCACCAAGGGCTCCAATATCCTAGACCTGGTCGTTACCAACTTGGGAGATAGATGTTCCACACCAGTTGTCACCCCCCCATTGGTCAGGTCTGACCATAAGCAAATCTCCCTTGACATCCACATCCCACCCCCACCCCCCAGTAAGGAAACCTCAGTAAAAAACTGTGACAAACTTCATGACACCCATGCAGACAGGAGCTGAAAGCTTGACTGCTGAATCCTACACTAAGGCACTGTATGGGCACATCCACTCGTGCATGAATCGTGCCATCTAAAATAGAACCAAGACAGCCTCCAAAAAAAAGGAAGCCAATCTGGTTGTCCCCTGCCATAAACAAACTATACAACAGAAGGAAGAAACTGTTGCAAAAAAGAGGAAATCCCCAGGATGCAAAAAACTCCCTTACCAACCTCAGTAAGAAGCTGAGATCCCCTCATAAAATCCTCCAAAGCTAGTTGCAAAAATAAAATTACCAAAGATTCCAAAGACATCCACAAGGCATTCTATAGTTATGTCAGGAATCTAAATGGCAATACTCAGATCTGCTCTGAGTTACAACAGAATGGCATTAAATATACTGATCCCAAGGAAATTGCCAATATCCTGGCAGATCGATTCAGCGCCAGCTTCACCCCCCTCTCACCCCCTAAAGGGCCCATCTCAATACTAAAAGATTGCCAAATTCCAGTAATCACAGCCACAGAGGTAGAAACCAAACTCTCCAAAGCTAAGAATACAGCATCCAGGGGACCAGACAACATCCCAGGTTGTGTACTACATGACCTACAAAATGAACTGACACCTCACCTAAGTGTCATGTTTAATCATAGCCTCACCTCAGGCTGTGTGTCCACTGAGTGGTGCACAGCTACAGTTATCCTACTCCAGAAAGGGAGGATCCATCTTGGATCCCAGGAACTACTGTCCCATCAGTCTGATGAGCCTGATCTGCAAGGACATGGAACGCATTATCATGGAACTTATAAACAAAGACATTGGCGACCTTCAAACACTGGAACCCACCGAGTTTGGGTTTGTGAAGGGCCAATCTTGTCTCCTGAACCTGATTGACTTCTTCGAATCCAGAGCTGTGGACGAGGGTAAGGTGGTCCACACAGCCTATCTGGACCTCGCCAAGGCCTTTGACACCCTCCCCCACTCTGGAATCATAGATAAACTTACTAAGCTGGGCATAAATCCCTACATCACTTGATGGGTTGCCAACTGGCTTACTGACAGAACCCAGACATAATAGTAGCCAACTCCAAATCCAGCTCCAAACAAGTGACAAGTGGAGTACCTCAGGGTTCATTCATGGGACCACTCTTGTTTGGCATCTACTTCTCTGACATACAGGCCAACACTAAGGGACTCAGGCTAACAAAGTTTGCAGATGACTGCAAACTGGGAGCCATTATTGAATCCCCAAATGATGTGGATATTCTACAAAAGTACTTACAGAAACAGATGCTTGGTGCCAGAGCCATTTGCTCTAGCTTAATGCCAAGAAATGTATAGTTATTCCCTTTGAGAAAAAAACATGCACCCATGAATTACCACATAGGTGGCAGTACACTAAACACCAAAAGTGTGATGAGAGACTTAGGGACACAGGTGGGCAGTGATCCCACTTTGATAACTACATTGCCACAACAGTCAGGAAATCCTTCTATGTGGCACACCTCATCACTAAGGGTTTTTCATCCAGTAAAAAGGAGGTCATTGTCACACTGTACTCATCCCTCATTAGACCCATTATAGAGTACAACGCCCCATTTGGTATGTACCTCATAAGACATCTGCAACAGCTGGAAAGGCCGCAGAAATACCTCACTAAAAGAATCACAGGCCTAAAGCAGATGCCCTATGCTGACTGTCTAAAATAAATCCAGCTATACTCTGTGGCATATCATCTACTCAGAGGCAATCTCTGCTTAACATACAAGGCCATGTCAAACCCTGGGCAGTTGGACATGTTTCACTTAAAGAAATCCCAATTCCTCAGAGCCACACGCTCCAAGGATCTAAACCTTGTCATCACAATAAACAAAACATGCTGGAGGGATAGGTTCCTGAACCAGAGACTCCCCATACTCTGGAATAGACTGCCTATACATGTCAAGCGAGCGCCTCCATGGCCCTCTTCAAAAGGAACCTTGACGATTGATGGGAGATAGGAAATTCATCCTGGTGAAACTCATCCAACCACTGGTTGAGTGTATTCCTCTTGTGCCTTTTGAGGTCATTGAAGTGGTGGCTATACTATTCTCCAGTGTGTGGGATGCCTGTCACACTATATACAACTTTGGCCTGACTATTCCAAGCCTCAGACTTGTACTGGGAAGCAGAATAGTCCCCCTGCAGAAGCCTTTGGCTGTGGCACTTTACCAGGAGTCCAATAAATATTCTGGACTCCTGAACACCCCACCTCTGTTCCCTAAATTGGCTACCTTCCCCTCTATCACCAGATATGTCTAATCTCAAAAGTAGAGCATTGGCAAATAACGATTTCCCACCAATTCCTGTTATCACATTTACTGGTAGTGCGCAAACCCGAGCAAAGATGCCAGCTGTGTTTGGGTGATGTTAAGTGGAGAACAACAGTTCCAAACAGAGAGGAAAGCAGTTTTAGAAACTGGAAGGTTAATCTGACATAACATTAGTTTGAGGGGTGTCTGCTGCAGTAACTGTTAGGTGATTTAACTTTGCAGACATGCATTGGGGGTATACATTTTATGACCTGACACATTTTTGATTTAGCTTTATACATTGATAAAATTGATTTTTACACTGTGGGATTCAAACCTATGCATAAGGGACAAAACTTTTTCTTCCACAGCAATGACTTTTCATCTTTGCCAGAGAAGAAGTGCTTTGCAGACATAGTCCTGAATCTTTCATGAATCAGATGAAAGTTTGAGGTGTTAACCATGTATGTGTGTGACCTGACAACGTTCTTGTGTATAAATTTATTTGTCTATGTGTCTTAAGTGTGAAGGTCATCCAAGTCCAGATAGCAGAATTATACTTAGAAAAACGCAGTACACAGCATACCCTCAGTCATACATCTGAACCTTCAAAACACAGTAAGGGTGACTTATTCCTCATACACTATTTATGATTATGTCTAAAGTGAGACTGAATATAATGTAAAATGGAACAACAGTAAAAACATCTCCTATATTAGAACCCAGAACCATGTGTATGACAGCCCTACACTTATCCCTGTGGCCACAAGTTTGTTGAAATAGCACTTGTATATCTTTCTGTTCATTACTATAAACTGGACTGTTACAGCAGTAAAAATAAGCTGCACTTCATGTATTAGAAACCAGGACCATCTGTATTACAGCCCTATACTTACACCTGCTGCCACAGGCATAGTGAAATAAAAGTTGCATAATTCCCTATTCATTCTTAAGTTGTGTGTGTTAACTGCCACCCAACACCGCTTACTATGCTTGTGCGGTGCCCAGCAAAATTAATAGAATGTATCCATTTTCAGTTGTTGACTGTCTGCATCCTGTCTGCAGGTATTCAATGGCTGCCAATGTTGGGAAAGCTTGCTAACCTCTGTGTAATGTCGCTTAGTGGCATTGCACTCTGGAAAGCCAAAACTACACCAATGTATCCTTTCTGACCTTTGCACTGTCTACGCCCTGTCTGCAGGTGTTACATCTGCTTTATGTGCTTCACTGTGTTTTTCCATTTCCCTTGTTTACACTAGGCTGCACAATACACAAATACTGGCATTGTAGAAAAAAAAAGAAAAACACACAAAAGGGAAAAAAATGTGATATGAGGAAAATAAATCTATTAAATAAATAGCACTACAAAATATATGTTGGCATACAGGAAATATTTTTACATGGGTCTGAATTTGAACTCTTACAGCAATGGACCATCAAAACACACTAAGAGTGTCTTATCCTTGTTTGCCACACAAGCAGCTTTGCAACAGAGAACTAAAATCATTGTGCATACAACCAACTGCAACATCATACACAGTACTAACAAAACATATGACAGTTTGTACATGTTTTAATATTAGAAGCAGTGGACTGAGTGATCGCACAACCATTTCTGACTATTGCCTGCTTAAATACAGCTTCTGTCTTATATCTCTGTTGCCCATTCTTGTCTTATATGTTCAGTAATCTAAGACATGCAGTCTGTAAGACATTCTGTGTCATTGTCCTTAAAATGAGTAAGGATATTAAATGGCAGAAATATACAGTTGTCAAGAAATGAAGGGGAGGTTGGATGCTATTGAATAGAAACTGTGAAATGCATGCTGCTTACTTACATTAAAGATCTTGATACAATTACTTCTACACTTTGTAAGTGTAGCTTGGCTGATGCACCCACTGGAGGTATGGGAGTCTGAACTGCTGTTGTGTTTTCCTTCTTCTTACCAGTAATCATTCACAGTTGCAATCCACTGGCAACAAACACTAAGGGAGTGCCTCACTATGTTTACATCTGATACATGGAGCCAATATGTGGGATTCAACAATGCTAAAATACTACCTTTTATGAGTTATATTGAAGCAGCACTTTTATTTATGTGATACTTATGTGTATTATCCTTCTTTTGTTTTTTTTATGTCACCTAAGACTATGGCATCCAGGCATCCCAATCCTCTAAAATCTCCCTTCCATGACCCTGAAAATGAAGCCATTATGGAAGCATTTTGGTGTCATGGTGGCTTTCTGCTTAAGAGGGGATGTGGGAATATGTCTGGCAGAATGTAGGTTTGACAGCAGATAGTTGCTGATGTTAATGCAGTAGGTGGCCAGAGCACAGAAATATGATCAGGTGTGCCATAGGGCTACTGACATGATTTGATTGGAGGAGAGCACCTGCAGTGACCTGTGAATGGATGGTTACCAAGGGGACCTGCTACCGAGCCACCACTGACATCAAATGAAGAGTTCCTGTCCACTGTCAGGGATCCAGACAGCTCAGTGGAAAGTGCACAACAGCATGTCATTGATGTTGATGCTGCTGTTTCAGGGAGAACAATTATGTCCCAGGAGGAGCTTTCAGGTAGTCTTACCTATCTCAATTGTTAAATACTTCTTGTATAGTAAAATATTGACAGCAATACTTAAGTTCTGTTTAAAATTAAATTTTGATGGGGGGGGGGGATAGTTGAAGACTGATGCAGTTAGCACATTCTGGTTGATTACACATGGGTTTGAGGTGGACATGTTATCCAAGTTTTTGTTAAAATTATTGTTAGTGGACATATAAAGAAGCAAAAGTTTTAATTCCCTGTGTTACTGTTCATTCTGATGATGGTGTCCTTTCATTTTTCTTAACTTCTACCAAGACCATCCAACATAGAGAGCCTGCAATCATCTGCACATGGTAAGCCAAACATTTTTATGTCAGTACTCATGAGCAGTTCAAAGAAATAATTAGTTTGTGATGTGGGGTGCCAGAACTGTTATGTGTATTGTTGTACTGTCTGTAATAGTGGCATCACTGTTAGTTTGTTACCATATATTGGACTATAGTAGTGTAGGTATTCATTTTTTCCTGTGTTTGTTGCTTATTATCGCAGGTGATCCTGACAGTGAAATTGTGGGACACCTACCACCTTATGCCACTGTCAACAGATTCTGATGATGATGATGGCCAAACAGAGGCACAGTCAGGGGAGGGCAGGGATTGTATTATGTTATTGTGGGAAGAAATATCCAGGGAATTGTTATGGCTAGGCTTGCATAGGCCTTAGAGCCAATAGCCTAGTACCGACCTATGAATCTGACACTGAGTTTGACATTCAGCCATCTCCTCTAATTCCATCATACACAGACAGTAGGCATACACCAACCCATTCCAGTGAGCCCTCAGATTTTGGACAGGTGCAGGGTGAGAAACTCAATCAGGGGAGTGTGGTTGCTGTGCCGTCAGTGCCTGTTGACTCTGGCCATAGACAAAGTCTGGGCAAGGTGCCATGCAGGAGGGTTGTTAGGGGTGCTCAGAGGTGGACTGCTGTCCATCTTCTACCTGATCCAGGTGTGTCTTCCCATGTTACTTGACATATGTTTAGGGCCATCATGGAGGTGCAGGAACTTTCCAATAGATCCTCCAAAGAAATGATTACAATTGCAGATGTTGCACAGGCTGACATGAATGACTGCCTCCACCATGTTGCCAGTTCAATGGATCTGATGTGAATGACACATTGGAATGGATGATGTCTCTGAAGAGATGTCTGCTGGGAGGGGGATGGCATCCACATGGCCATAGGTCAGCCACATCATCTGATGTTAGCTGATGTAGACATGCCTGATCATGGCCCAATAGTGGCACTTCTTCCACTGTTCCATCAGTAGTTGAGGTATCCACATCCAGATGTGGCAGGCTATGGAGTTGTGGTCCTAGGCATCCTTGTGAGGGGAGCTCTTCCAGCAGACATCAGTCACATTTAAGTAGCAGCAGTGCATCTGACCATGGGGGTGAACTTGGTAGTGCAATTACTGGCAGTGCCAGTTCTGGATGTCGGGTGTGACAATGATGAACTACTACCTCTACCATGCACATCTCACACCTGTCCAACATATCAAGAGATAGTGCTAGCAGAGAGCTTGGCTATGTTCCTGCAGACTCTCACACACCAGTTCCACCTGGAGGGCCCATACAGACACACACATAGCAATTACATGGTTCAGCTGTGAAGTTTAATGCTCATTTTGTCTCACTGGCCGTTTGTTACTTTATTCAAATTCTTATAGTTTCATAGTTTCATAGTTTAGTACAAGGCTATCTGCCCTGGGGCATTTATAAGCCTAGCCATAGTGATGTGGCTTTCGCCACCCCATGTAATGGTACAAAAGTGTACAGAATAGATTTAGAATACTGTGCCTCTGTCTAGTAGTGACACAGTGAAGACCCCCTTACATAATAGAATTAGTTTACTGTGCCTCTGTCTAGTAGTGACACAGAGATGACCCCCGGGGTAAACCTATGATCTCCCATCCACTCGTCAAGATTTCTCTTGAAGAGAGTCAGTGAGGGACTCTGCCTAACATGAACTGGGATTCTGTTCCAGAGTATGGGAAGCCTCTGAGTTATGAATCTGTCCCTCCAGCATGTCCTATTCATATTTGTGCTGAGGTTTAAATCTTTAGCTCTCATGGTTCTGATGGATTTGGATTTTTTGAGGTGGAGCATGTCCATCAATTCCTGATTGGACATGACCTTGTACGTCAGGCACAGATCACCTCTGAGTAGGCGGTATGCTACTGAATAGAGCTGGAGTTTGTTTAGTCTGGCAGCATATGACATATGTTGGAGATCCTTGATCCTCTTGGTGAGGTACTTTTGGGGTCTCTCCAGCTGTTGCAAGTGCCGGGTGAAGTACATACCAAATGGGACATTGTACTCAATCATGGGCCTGATAAGGGAGGAGTACAGGGGTACAATGACCTCCTTTGATCTGGATGTGAATCCCTTCATGATAAGATGGGCAAGGTAGAAAGTATTTCTAACCACTTTGGCAACGTGTGTGTCAAATGAGAGGTCACTATCAACTTGGGTCCCCAGGTCTCTGATTACTTTTTCCGTACTCAGTGGGTTACTGTCTATGTGATAATTTGTGGGTACTTTGTTTTTCCCAAAGGGGATGACTATACATTTTTTGGCATTTAGTTTAAGGCTATGACTCCGGCACCAGTTGTCCGTTTCAGTGAGGCCTTTCTGTAGGATGTATGTGTCAGCTGGTGTATCGACTATGGCGCCTAGTTTGCAGTCATCTGCGAACTTTGTCAGCCACAACCCTCCCATGTTTGCTTTCACATCTGAACAATAAATGCTGAACAAGAGGGGTCCCAGGACAGAGCCCTGTGGGACACCACTTGTGACTGGCTTTGAGTTTGACATGGCTCCAGCAATTTTGACTTTATGGGTTCTATCCTTTAGCCAGTTTGCAACCCATCTTGTGACATATGGATTTACATTTAAGCTGTTGAGCTTATCTATGATGCCTGAGTGGGGTATTGTGTCAAAAGCTTTAGCCAAGTCCAGGTAGGCTGTATGGACTGCTTTGCCCTCGTCAATGGCTCTAGTGACTGTTTCAAAAAAGTCAACCAGGTTCAAAAGGCAAGATCTGCCCTTTACAAAGCCGAACTGGGTGGGATCAAGTGTCTGTAGGTCCCCAATGTCTCTGTTTATGAGTTCCATAATGATTCTTTCCATAGCTTTGCAGACCAGGCTGGTTAAGCTTATGGGGCGGTAGTTACCAGGGTCTGTAGAGGTGCCTCCTTTGTGGAGTGGGACCACTGTTGCTGTACGCCAGTGTTCAGGTACATATCCTGTAGTAAGGCTAAGGTTAAATAGCATTTTTATGTGCGGGTTTAGCTCCTCTGGGAATTCACGTAGCACGCAACCCGGGATACCGTCAGGTCCCATTGATGCTGTGTTTTTAGCTTTGCTGAGGGCGGTTCTCACCTGGACATCTGAGATGACAGGGAGGTTACATTCAGCTGGGATAAGTATTTCCTCTTTTGGGGGTGAGGGAGGGGAGAAATTTGCACTGAACCTGTCTGCCAGAATGTTGGCAATATCTGTGGGTTCAGTGTATTTTTTGTCATTGTGAACTAACTCTGAGCATATCTGAGGGTTTCCGCCCAGGTTTCTAACATAGCAGAAGAAGGCCTTGTGGTTATCTTTAGTGTCCATAGCGATTTTTCTCTCAAGGTTGGCCTTGGATGTTTTTATGAGAGAGCGCAGCTTTCTACTAGTGCTGATTAGAGATGCCTTCTCTTTATGGGATTTTGCTCTGACGTGCAGTAGCTTCCTTCTTTTGTTATACAATTTGTTTATGGCTGGGGTCCACCAGACAGGACGCCTGCCCTTGGTGGAGAGGGTCTTGGTTTTATTTGGGATTGCATGATCCATGCATTCTTGGAGATGTCCGTAGAAAGCATTTGTGAAGGATTCAGCATTGTGGGATGCAGTTTCCACTGGCCCAGTGGGCTTAAAGGATACCATCTCAGTCTTACGAAGTGTAAAGTCGGCTTTTGAGAAGTTTTTCACTGTAGTCTTTTGTGTTGGGGGTGGAGGTGGGATATGTATATCCAGGGTGATTAGTTTGTGGTCAGATCTCACTAGTGAGGGGTATACTTCCGGTGTGGAGCACTTTGTCCCCATGTTTGTGATGATCAGGTCTAGTATATTATCTCCCCTTGTGGGAGAGGTGACTAGCTGTTCCATTGCATTTGAATTTATGAATTCCAGGAACTTTTGGGCTAGGGTGTTAGGGCTAGAATAATGCACCCAGTCTATGTTAGGGTAGTTGAAGTCTCCCAATATGATGGTGTTTGGTGAGACATTCATATCCTCCAATGTCTTCAGGAAGGCTGAATGGGGTTCCTGAGATTGGGAGGGTGGTCTGTAACATGCTACCAGTTGTATAGCAGTTTTGCCTACGGTTAGTTGCACCTGGATGGTCTCTGATGCTTCATGTGTTGCCACTAACCTGGAGGTGTGGGTGTCCTTGATGAATATGGACACTCCCCCTCCCTTTTTGGTTTGGCCCGAGTTTTGGGGCCGAAAAGCATGATACGAGGTATAGCCTGGTAGCGCTGGGGTGCTCTCAGGAGCCTTGAACCAGGTTTCAGTGACTGCACAGACATCGATGTTCTCCATACTGAGGAATGCTTCGAGAGCCTGCATCTTGAGATTTAGACTTCTGGCATTGAGCAGCATTACCCTTAATTTTTTTCCATTTTTGTTTTCTAAGGAGGTGGGTTTGTCTTTTGAGCCTTGCCTAAAAAAGGCACTATGGGGGTAGCAATAGCCTTAGCCAATATCCGGAAGCCCAGTGGTGACAGATGCAAGCAGTCCCTTGCGAAGCAGCGTGGCTTGTCCAGCATGTCATCCCAAGCAGACAGACATTGGTTCCCCCTAGAATGACACCAGTAATTGAGCCAATTATTAAAGCTGATCATCTTGTCTTTGTATTGTGGCATCATTCTTGGTGAGGGCAAGATGCTGCTCAGGGTCAGGGTCATACCAGCCTGGGCTACATAATCAGAGAGCTCCTCTATGTCTCTTTTCATGTAGTCCAGGGAGGTACGTCTCAGGTCATTCACGCCGGCATGGACAATGACGGAGTCATAGTTGTACTTGCTTTGGAGTGACCTAAGTGCGTGTGTTATGTGGCGGATCCTAGCTCCTGATAGGCAGCTCACCATTACCCTCCCCTTGTTCAGCCTGGTAAGAGGAACGTCAGTGTGTCTGACTATAGAGTCATCTATTACTAGCGTATCAGGCCTAGTGTTTGGCCTTAAGGGCTGTGATTGTTTGACACACTGATTTATTGAAGTATGTGTTGCATGTGTTGTGTTTTGAGGTGGTGGATTTTTGGGTGTCTGCTTTGGGAGCCTCTGTTGTTTTGGTAAGTTTTTTGTTAGAGCACCCGAGTATGTCTTTGTATTATTATGTGTTTGGTTTGCAGTTGTGGTAGGTCTATGTGGGACTGGGTTTGCTGTGTGTGTGGTTACCTTATCCTCCTGTCTGGTCTTGCCAGTCCTGAGTTGAGAGAGTTCAGCCTCCAGTTTGGCTATATAGTTGCATCTCTCACATGTATTTGTGTTTGTTGGGAGGAGGAGAGGGTTGTCTGTGTACATGAGACAATTGTAGCATTGTCTCAAGATTCCCAGATTAACCAGCTGAACAGGAGAGGATGCTAGTAATCTACCACTTGACATGCTAGAATATTATAAGGGAGTGCTGTGCCTTTAAGGGAAGTGAGTATTCACAGGGGTGGTAGGTGGATGTAGTGCTTTCTTTAGTTTGAGAGTGCTTACTTAGAAGAGAGGTTTTGAGAACAAGTGCTAGGCTTATAATAAAGCAAGTAGACTGATTATTATAAGCACTCACCTACCTTTTGTGTGATACTTGTGGCACCCTGCTGGTGACAGGTCTGCTGGCTGATGTGGAGTCACCCACTTTGATAGTGTGTGACTGGTTTGTGAGCCAGTTGGCAACCCATCTTACAACAAAGTGTTTTACATTTAGTTTGCTAAGTTTATTGGTAATGCCTGACTTGGGATTGTGTCAAAGACCTTGGCCAAGTTGAGGTATGCTGTGTGCACAGATATGCCCTCGTCAATGGCCCTGGTCACATTTTTGAAGAAGTCCACCAGGTTTAACAGGAAGGATCTGCCCTTGACAAAACTGTATTGGGTCAAATGCAAGTTTTGGATGTTGCCTATGTCTTTATTTATGAGGTCCGTGATGATACGTTCCATGGCCTTACAAATAAGGATGGTTGCACTTATGGGTCTATAATTCCTTGGTCTTTGTCATAATACTAATATTTTTCATGGGCAGCAACATTCTCATTCTAGCAGTGTCGCTGTTTCTCTTGCTCTGATGAAGCCTTTTTGAGATTTTGTAGATTATGACTACAGATCATTACATCTTGCACTACTCTCCAGTTTTACAGAGTCCTGAAATCATCCTACATTAATTAAGTTGATTATAATTGTTAGCCAGCTGTCAACTCTAAGACTGCTTAATGTTCAGCTTGTCTGTTTTATCAATGACAGCAACGACTTGGTATTCCAATTACTTTTTTCCTACACATAGGCAATGGCTTCTTGATTCAGGGAAGAGAATGTGACATGACAAGGAATATGAAAGTATTGCTTATCATGACAGTAAATTAATTTGCAAAAATATCTCTAGTGCTCATACAACGAACTGTATTTTTACTAAAATATGTCACAGGCATATACTGTCACATATATACTGTATATTTCTTCAAATGCACACACACACACACACACACACACACACACACACACACACACACACACACACACACATATATATATATATATATATATATATATATATATATATATATATATATATATATATATATACACACAGACACACACACACACACACACACACACACACACACACACATCTGTGAACAATTCCCACTTGGGGTCAAGCTGTCACTTCAACAGTGGCAATCATCCACAGCCAATGTTCAGATGATTGTCACAGCTGAAGTCACATCCTGACCCCATGTGGAAGAAAAATGGGAAAAAGGAATTGTGGATGGATATATGTGTGTGTGTATATATATATATATATATATATATATATATATATATATATATATATATATATACACACATATAAAATGCTTTTTAAACGTATATTGTTTTGTAACCTAAATGTTGCCTGTAAAATTCTGCTCATTTTTGTCATACTACTTGAATGTGCATGCTTACACACACATGGCTCAAGCAAGGCAACATCACACAGGCAAGCAAACTGTAACACAACAGGTCAAACAATATATTTGGGACAGGTGGTCATCATATTGTTAATGAAAGTTTCTGGGTGTCACTAAAAATATCTGTTGGTAAATTCTATTAAGAGCAGACTAAAATGAGAGCTGCTGTACTTAATAAATAAATTAACATATTGTCAGACACATAGTGATGATCATTATTTTGCCCGATACATCTTAATATCTCCAAAATATCCATCACATTTAGTAAACGCACTTTATGTTCCTGCCAAGAAAGCAAAGTGGCAGCATATACTATACTTTTGCAATTTGTCATTTGCATTTTGATTATTGAAAGTGGGCATTTGTCTTAAAATAATTTGTATATTCAGATTTGAGTTATACGAGCTTTTTACTGCAGATCAGCAATTCAAATGTATATTACCTGAGTTTTACAATGAAACAAGAACATTCAAACCCCAACATTTCCAACAAACCTAATCCTATATACTGGAAAAAGACATGATTAGTCTTTAAAATATAAGGATATTTAGAAGTATTTACACTCCACCTAGATGTGCCAACAACAACAGACAGTAACTATGTTTTGAAATTATGTCAAAAACTTCCTTGTATTGTTTAATTTTCTTTTTCTATAAATGGATGTTTTAAAGTTCATGGTGTATCTAAGTTTCCTTTCCAAGTTCCCCTCAAGAGAATTATTGGCATTTTTTATTTAATTCCTAAACTATAAGGCAAGGATATAAGTTTTTTGTTCTATTATAGTTGACTGCTTTCCTAAACAGTGTTTTGGAAACATGTTTTTCTCATATACAGTGCAGTTTAGACCATAGACCTTTGTTATTACTGACTTCTGCCCTACAAAATAATAATAAAATGTGTTGTGGGGTACATATAGTAATGGTCTTACCTTAAGGTTTGCAAAAGAGAAACAAGGTCAAGATGCCAGAATGCAGCTGGATAAACTTACATTAATTTAAAATTAGTCCAACATTTTTCTGAGGTCTGATGTCAAGTGACTGACTACATGAAAAATTAGATTTAGAGCTTACACAAGCAAATGGTAATAACTACATGCCTCACAAGTATGAAGCCTAAACCACTTTTGATGGTGCTATATTTTCTTTAACCAAACACCTTCAGTTTATTTTTATCTACTGTGCTAATTTGTTTTGTTGTGTAAAGGACATTAGTTATGCATGGTTGCATACTAAATAAACATAATAACAAATAATTGTCTGTCACCCCTGGGCTTTCGAATACTGGCCAAGGCTCTTGCCACCCCCATAGTGCCTTTTTTAGGCAAGGCTCGAAAGCCAAACCCACCTCCTTAGACAATACAAAGAATAAAAAACTAAGGATAATGCTACTCAATGCCAGAAGTCTAAATCTAAAGATGCACGTACTCGAGGCACTCCTCAGTATGGAGCAAATCGATATCTGTGCAGTGACAGAAACCTGGTTCAAGGCTGCTGAGAGCACCCCAGCATTACCAGGATTCAACTCATATCATACTTTTCGGCCACAAAACTCAGACAAAAGCACCAAGGGAGGGGGTGTATCCATCTTCATCAAGGACACCCACATCTCCAGATTAGTGGCATTGCATGATATATCAGAAACAATTCATGTGCAACTAACAGTGGGCAAAACTGCCTTCCAAGTCATAGCCTGCTATAGATCACCCTCTCTGGCTCAGGACCCACATGCGGCCTTCCTGAGAACACTAGAGAATATGAAGATCCCACCAAACACCATAATATTGGGGGACTTCAACTAACCAAACATCGACTGGGTAAACTACTCGAGTCCAAACTCATTTGCCCAATGGTTTCTAGAATTCATCAACTCAAACACCATGGAACAACTAGTCACTGTTCCTACAAGAGGGGATAATACATTAGACCTAGTCATTAGAAACATAAGGGATCAATGTTCCACATCGGAGGTAAATCCCTCAGTGAGATCGGACCACAGACTGATCACAATGGACATCCACATCTCAACCCCACCCCCAGCCAAGGAAACCACAGTGAAAAACCTCTCAAAAACAAACTTCACTCTCCTCAAGACAGAAGTAGGAAGCTTCAAAGCCCCTGAGAAATTGGAAAATGTTACCCAAACCACAGAATCCTTTACAAATGCACTCTATATGCACCTACAGGAATGCATGGATTGTGCCATCCCAAGTAAAACCAAGTCTCACTCCTCCAAAAATAGGAGACCAGTCTAGTGAACCCCAGCCATAAACAAGTTATACAACAAAAGGAGGAGACTACTACATGGCAAGGCCAAAACCCTAAAAGGGAAGGCATCCCTGATCAGTATTAGCAAGAAACTTTGCTCCACCATAAAAGCCTCAAAGGCAAACTTTGAAAGAAAAATTGCCAAAGACTCCAAAGATAATCACAAGGCATTCTTCAGTTACATCAGGAACCTGGGAGGAAACACCCAGATCTGCTCAGAGCTAATACAAAATGGCACAAAATACACGGAGCCAACTGACATTGCCAACATTCTGGCTGACAGGTTCAGTGCAAACTTTACCCCCCTTCCCCCCCAAAAGGGCATGTGTCTATCCTGGATGAATGTAGTCCCCCAGATATCTCAGACACACAGGTAAAAGCAGCCCTCTCCAAAGCTAAAAGCACAGCGTCTATGGGACTTGACAGAATACTGGGCTGCATCCTGCACGAGCTCCAGAAAGAACTAAACCCCCCACTTAAATTCTCTATTCCAACTCAGCCTTAAAACAGGTTATGTACCCAAGGAATGGCATACAGCAACAGTGATCCCCTCCACAAGGGTGGCCCCACAACGGATCCTGGGAACTATCGCCCCATAAGTCTGACTAGCCTAATTTGCAAGGCTATGGAGCATATCATTATGGATCTCATAAACAAAGACATAGGGAACCTCCAGACACTGGACCCTACCCAGTTCAGTTTTGTTAAAGGCAGATCCTGCCTTCTAAATCTGGTTGACTTTTTTGAAACAGTCCCCAAAGCCATAGATGAGGGAAAGGCAGTTCATACTGCCTATCTGGATCTCGCTAAGGCTTTCGACACAATACCTCACTCTGGAATCATAAATAAACTAATCAGCTTAAACATCAACCCATATGTCCCAAGATGGGTTGCAAACCAGCTTACGGATAGAACGCATGTGGTCAGGGTTGGAAGTGCCATGTCCGCCTCTAAACCTGTTACAAGTGGAGTCCCACAGGGCTCAGTCCTGGGGCCCCTCTTGTTCGGTATATACTTCTCTGAAGTACAGGACAGCACAAAAGGACTGTGGCTTACCAAGTTCGCTGATGAGTGCAAACTGGGAGCCATAAAAGACTCACCGGCCGACACAAGCATACTCCAAAAGGGTCTTATGGAGACAGATGCCTGGTGTCAAAGCCATAGCCTCAAACTTAATGCCAAAAAATGCATAGTCATCCCCTTTGGGAAAAACAAGGTGCCCACTAATTACCACATAGGAGGAAACCCACTAAGTACAGAAGAAGTAATTAGGGATCTGGGGACCCAGGTTGATAGTAACCTCTCCTTTGACAATCACATTGCCAAAATAGTCATAAAATCCTTCTATATTGCCCATCTTATAACTAAAGGGTTCTCGTCTAGATCTAGAGAGGTCATTGTGCCCCTATACTCATCACTCATCAGTCCCATAATTGAGTACAATGCCCCATTTGGGATGTACCTTACCCGGCACCTGCAGCAGCTGGAGAGACCCCAAAAGTTCCTTACCAAATGGATCATGGGCATCAAACAGTTGCCCTATGCAACTAGGCTAAAGAAACTACAGCTCTACTCAGTTGCTTACCGCCTACTCAGAGGCAACCTCTGCCTGACTTACAAGGCCATGTCCACCCCAGAATTAATTGACATGCTCCACCTTAAAAAAAACAAATCCATTAGAGCCACACACTCCTCAGACTTAAACCTCAGCACAGCAATAAATAGGACATGCTGGAGGGATAGATTCATATCCCAAAGGCTTCCCACACTCTGGAATAAAATCCCAATTCATGTAAGACAAAGCCCCTCGCTGGCCCTCTTCAAGAGAAATCTTGATGAGTGGATGGGAAACCGTAAGTTTGCACCTGGTATCACTCCAGTGGCGCTACTGGACAGAGGCTCTAGAAGTTAATATATAAGGGTGGAGAAAGCCAAACACATTTCAGCTAGGCTTACAAATGCCCTAGGGCAGATAGCCTAGTATAAACCTATGAACCTATGAACCTATAATCACTATGTCAATCCACTTCCTATATGAAAATTTAGGATTGGTTTAAACATGCTATGAAATCTTTTTTTCTGTACATGCATATGTTACTGTGTTATAGATTTTACAAAGAAAAAAATCTGCTGTAGCAGTAAATTATACAAATTAGTCTTGAAAAAAAACTTTTCATATATGATATAACATATGTAAAGGAAAATTACTTGTTCTCATCAATAATAAATCTGTTCATGGCAAAATTCTGTCAGCGGATTTGCCATGAATACCCAATTTAATGAGAAGTATTTCTGAGAAACAGTTTTAGTTTATATTGTTGGACTGGGATTTTGTTTAAAGAGATGTCCCCCATTGTAACACCTCACAAAGTGTATTTTAAGTATGTTAAAAATAAAAAGGAAAAACATCCTTTTTAGTCACTGGGACAGACTGAATCATATTATAGATACAATTACTAGACAAATAATTTAATGGAACACTTTCGTACTACTCAGAGGATATTATGCAAAGTATAGTACAGACAGTAGTTTTCCAGCAGCTAAACAGAGGCTCACTAGAGATGAACTTCCTTGAAATGTCACTGTTGTAATCCTGTTTATTGCTAATTAAAGGCCAGTGGTTCCAAAAATATATTTGCTTTCCAAAGTATGTGTCCAAGCACACATTTTCAAAGTTATAACTAAAAGAACTGGATACATTTTATTTATTGAATTTATTAGTTAATTTGTTTATTGGTTTGCATTTGTACTTATTTATTTTAGCTTTTTGAACCTCCAATGGCAGCCTAAAATAAATGTCTACAACTATAACATTTTTACTGTTCTCCTTTGGAAAACTAGTTATTTCTGGTAGAAATTCTACTGGTAGTGTTTTACTTTTAAATGTGGATAAAGCAGTTTAAATGATTTTTAAGCGTTAATTTACATTTTATATATTTTTTATTTTCTTAGAAATGTTGACTATGTTTATCTCACTAGGATCACTATATCTTTTCAGATGAGACCAGCAGTAGTCATTTGGTCAAGGGACCAAGGAAATGGCCCTACTCTTTTCAAAATGTGCCTTTGAATCATTTCCAGTCACCTGGCCTACCACCAACTCAGTTGAAGGGAACCTTAGTTTAAGGTTTCATCCAAAGGATAGCACTCAGGAGTGCAGCATCTCCCTTTTATGCTGCACTGCAGTGCCAGTACAGGAAAATGAATCCACGCACCTGATGTGACACTTTATTTTCTAATACCAGCACTGCAGGAACCAGACTATTAACCAATTTAAAACATCTCTCAACAAATTCCTAAAAGGTCACTGGCTGTGCCCCTGTACCAACCCTGACTAACCAGCTTACCACTCTTTTCACTAGCTGGCTATCTGTAAAATAGTTTGCACACCACCAGTAAATGTGATAGCAGGAATTGATGTGAAATCATTAGTTTCCATTGCTCTAGTTGTGGTATTAGACATGTCTTGCATTAGATTGGAAAGTGCCTAGTTTAGGGAGCAGAGATGTGGTGTTCAGAGGTACAGGATATTTATTGTACTCCTGGTGAAGTGCCAGAGCCAAAGGCTTCTTCAGGGGGACTATTCTGGCTCCTAGTACAAGTCTGAAGGTTGGAGTAGTTTGGCTCAGGCTGCATCCAATGTGACTGGCATCCCACACACTGGAGAAAAGTGTAGGGCTCATTTTAATGACCTACAAAGGTGCAAGAGGGAGGGTCTCAACTAGTGGTTGATTGAGTTTCAAATTGGTGGCATCCCACACCTGTGTAAGTATACTAATAAAGAGTATTTTTAGACATAGAAAGCTAAATATAGGCAAGATCTGTATGCATAATGCTCTTCTGCTCTTTTCTGTTCTTTCTACAGCTAATACTAAAATTGAGTTTAATTGACAGGCTCATGCTGATTGAATGGAGAGACTGAGGGAAGCAAGTGAAGTAAGTGGTATGTATGCAGCACAAGATAAGTATTAATGTAGCTTTAAAAGTTAAATATAGATTTTTGGGTTTTCTAGATAGTTGTAGCAAATTGAGCATGCACATCCTAACTGTAAGAGCAAGCATACATGCATTTGTCTGTAGCACAAACCAACTTCAGGAGTCAAGTGTGAGACTGTAGTCAGAGGTTGTGAGTTGAAATACCAAAAGAAACAACTACGCAATACTGCATTTCCTTAAGAATATTACATAAAGTAAACTCTATACAAGTGGATAAATGCTCTGCTATTAACTGCAGTCTGTATAACTGGACCAAGCATATGTGCTATATATGCAGAGTTCAAGGATTATTTTGAGCAATCTGTAGTTATAGTGTGTTGCTGTCAGGACTTATCCTTAAATGTAATACTTCAGATAAAATTGTTGTACAATTGTGATAATGCATTGTATGCCACATATCCATATTTTCTATTATGTGTCATCAAAATGTCTCCTTGTCATCCATCTATAATAAATCACTAAATGCTTCATATCACCGCACGGGAGGCCAGACCCATTGTATCAGCCTGCCCCCACTCCACCTGCTCTAGCACTGAGGCCCAACACATCTGCGACCCAACCTGGCAGCACTGCTTCTGCTGTCCCTGCTCTACATCTGTCCTCAAGTAGTACTGCCCTGTCACCCATGTTTCTGGAGGTGACAGTCCAAATTCAGCAAATATTTTCAGTTTAGAGGCAGAAGTAGGGATTTCATCACCCACCAGGAAATGCCAGGGTTTTTGCACAGGGTTGTGTACCATACCATTGGTGTATGTCTACACCACATGTAGAGGCTGCTCTCCCTCATTGTACATAGGAGAAGATGTCAAGCACTCCAGCCACTAGTGGAGTAAGGAGACAATGATGACATTCCAGTCAGTGAGGATGAGATTCTCACTGTCTCCATGTTTGATGGTCATGAGCCTGGGTTGTCCTCTGCCTCACCCCAATCATCTTGTCCCCCAACCTTTTGTGTCCATCACTATACTTGTGGCTTGTCTTGTTTGTTTCCATTTGCTTCCTCACCTGCCAAACTTACCTGACCCATAAAAAACAATGTCATTTACCCAGCATCCCTCTCCTACTGAATTAAAAAAAAAGTGGGCACTAGTCCCACAAAAAATATAGTCCCATACATAGCTCTCCATTTTTTTTTACAAACAAAACACAGCTTTTACATGAATATAACTAAAGTTTTTAATGCAAATTATCTAATTTTATTGTTTTAAAAATTAATTATTTAATAGCACATTCTTTTAATTAACTTTTTAAAGATTTTATAAATTAGAACAATATTTTAAAATAGATTTTAACAGGTTCTACATGACATTCATTTAGTAAGCAAAGTTTTTATTATAATGAGCTCTTTAGGTTGTCATTAGTACTATTGGCTTAAACAGGATGCTATGGTTTTAATTGGTCTTTTTTTCTTTGAATTTTATTATATAAAGGTGAATCAATTAAATGTATTTGTCTGATGAAGTCGTAGCTTTTAGCTGACGAAAACGCATGTACTTGCTTCAAAGCGTTTACCTTGTGATTAACTTGTGGATTTATCTCTGTTGTGGATTAGAATAAAGTGCGGTTCGAGTGCGCTGTTTCCAGTTCTTCATTGTTCACTAGTCCCACAAAAAATATAGTCCCATACATAGCTCTCCATTTTGCAGACATGTCTTTTTGACACACTTGATTCAGTCCAGCTGGCTACACAGCATGGTTATATTGTTGTCACCCAACTTTCTGGAGGTGACAGTCCAAATTCAGCTAATATTCTGTACATAATTTCAGTTTACATTCTTGAAGAAATGGATAGCTGTGGTTCTTTCCTACCTCCCTCTTGCACATTCCTGTATTGCTTTCTCTTTGTTCTTTCCCCTGCTTGCTCCCCATTTCACCACTTTCCTATCTACCCCATTTTAACACATATAATCTGGTCACAAAATAGTATTGCAGCAGACCACCACTAAAATGAACTGTTTAATTACTCAATATAAAACAATAAAAGTACACATGCAAAATCCACACAGAGATAAGCAATTTTGGGCTCCTGTCCTTCGTCAGATAATTTGTGTATTTGGTGTTTTTAAATTTAAACCTAATATAAGCCAGTCACAATTCAGTATTGCACCTGCCGATTCTTATGGGCAGGTTTCATTGGTATGACCTCATTTAACCCCGAATATCTATGGGCTAAAAGCTCTATTATCCATTTAGTTTCTAGAACCTCAGTGATGTTCTTTATATCACCCCCCCCCCGTACTGATCAATTTAATGTTCCAGATTGCCCTAAAAATAAAGTTATGCCCTTCATTGTTGGAAATGTGTCTGTATAAGGCATTATGCTCATTCTTCATTTTTATAGCCTATAAGTGTTGTAAGATTCTAACCTTGAACATACAATTTGTTTTACCTACATAATAGCATGAACACCCTTGACAGTTAGCTAAATAAACTAACTTTAGTCTTACAATTGGCTTTAGCACCAAAATGATAAATCTTACCTGTAATTGGATGTGTAAACTCTGTTCCCTTATTAATATAACTACAAGCTTTACATGAGCAACAATATGTTGTCCCTTCTCTGTATATTAACTGTTGTTGATGCTCACTTCCTTCATGACTTAAAATATTCTTTAAATTCCTATTTCTTCTGAACCCAAAATTCAATTGTTCACCCACTATTTCTCTCATCTTGTCATCTGTCAACAAAATCCCGCAATTGTGCCTTATATTGTCACATATTCCATGTATATTTTTACTATATGTGAACATTAATCTAACCTTGTTTTCTCTAGCCATAGGTCGTTTAGGCTGATTATTGTTAATGCTTCTTTTCATCCACAGACACATTGTATCTTTTCTATAATCAAACTTAGATTTTTGTTACATTCTTTGTCTCATCTCTGTTATACCCCCTGTTCAGAATTTTTTTTCTAGGTTATGTACCTCAATCTCAGAGTTAGCATCTTCTATTCAAATTCTAGATACCCTCCCCATTTGACCCATGATAATATTTCTAAATGTAAACCTCGGGTGCATGCTGTCATATGTCAGTATGCTGTTCTTCCAGCAATCCTTCTTATACAAAGTGTTTTTTAGCCTTCTATATCCTGTATTATCCTAACATCTAGGAAGTCTATCATAGTTCTAGAATAATTTACTGAAAACATAAGAAATGTAGTGGTCAATTCCAAATAGAGTACAAACTCTTCCAACTCTCTCTCATCCCCCTTCCACAACATAAAAATGTCATCCACAAAGCGTCTGTATAGACCCACTCTACTTCTCCATACATTCTGTGACCCCAACACAAAACATTACCAAAAGGATAGGACTAAATGTGCATATGTATTGGCACAGGGGGTGCCCATGGCTACCCCCTGTGCCTGCCTATACATGCTCTTCACACAAAAAACACATTGTATTCTAATACCAAAGCCAACAAGTTAGTCAGTAATTCCAGCTCCTTTCCTTGCATCAAGTGCAAATCCCTCAATAAATTGGAAATAGCTTGGAACCCATAATCATTGCTTATAACTGTGAATAAGTTTTTAACATCTAATGTTACCTTGATGTATCTTACATTGTCATCCTCATCAATGTGTTTCTTAAGGGAGGTCAAAAAATGTCCTGTATCCTTAAGTATCTCTTCCATTGTTGTAGGGGGTCTCAGTGTATACTCCAACCATATCGATATATTTTCAGTAACCCATCCCCTTCCTGATGCTCTGGGTCTAAGGGGAGGGTTATGTAGGTCCTTGTGCATTTTAGGCAAGGCTTTGAATATAGGGATAGTCGGATGTTCTATCTATAGAAATTCTAGTAAATCCTTACCCATTAATCCTATGGCTTCCATGTATTTCAGTCTATCCTGAACTTCCTTAATCAAACTATTAACCATAACAGGTGAAATATGAACAAATGTGGTGGTATCTGATAGTAATTATTCTAACTTAGCATGATAAACACTTCTGTTCATCACCACCACAGCTCCCCCTTTGTCTGCTTGTTTGATAATTAACTGTAAATTCCTCTGCAAAGCTGTGGGTGCTTGTCTTTGTTGCACAGTTAAGTTATGAAACCTCCTGTTGTTAGCATCCTGTAGGTATAGCATAATCTCATGTTCACAGACTCTAATAAAAGTCTACATAGTTGAACTAAATAATGGAACAAAACAGCTAGGCTGTCTCAATGCAAACTGTTGTGATTGGCTATTATTACCATACATTCCTTTCGACATAACATTTCTACCAAATAACATAATATCCATTATAATTTCACTCAAGTTACTATCTCTGCTGGGCACAAATGTAAAACCCTTATTTAAAATATAAAGTTAATCTTTAGTAAGAATATGATCAGATAAATTAAAAACAATACAGTCACCAGTCACTGAGAAATTCTCCTCTGCTTCCCCCTCCTGGTTTCGCTGTGCAGGTGTTTCCATTTGCCCTTCTTCTTTACTGGTGCTGGCAGTTGTGCAAAAAAATGTACATTAATGTTCTCCACAACTGGGGCCTTGGGTCTAGCCCCCATATTTAATGCCACAGTACTGTTATCCTCGTTGGTATCTGAATGCATTGAAGTTGCAGCTTCTGACGTTGTGAGTGTAACATCTCTCTCTGTTACTGCCCTCAGTGATGCTACGTTGCTGTTATCATTTTCTTTCTCCCCATTGCAACCTTCTGAAACATTATCTACTGCTCTCAACATAACTCTCACCTCAGGTTATTTCTCTCTCATCAGAGGTCATGCCCCCATCATCATCTGGCATCCCCTCTCAATGGTCATCTCCCTGGGGACATGGTTGTTGTTCCGCCAACCTCTCCACATTGGCACCAATCTCCCAGTCTGTGGATAACGGTTGCGTATTAACAGAATTAGTTCCAGTTATATTATCTCTTGGCCTTACAAAAATCTGTCTGGACATAAAATCATTATAATCCCTCTGGAGCTTTTTTAACCTTGACTTGTTGCAACCTCTGATCTGTTGTAGAGAAGATGCAGTATGTCTCATCTAAATGTTTGACATATTTCTCCTCCTTAAAATCCATCTCCAGTTTACGTTGCAGCACCTCCACTCCCTTACTTAGCTGTTTCTCTTCTGGCATGAGGAATTCTAGCAATAATGTAATGTAGGAAAACCCCATGTTAATGTTTATCTGCTGCCACTTTGCTAAAAGCTTGAGGTAATGCTTGTCTTGGGTGGGCATACAGAATACTCTCATGCCCCTTAGTACGATCCCAAATTGTAGACAAGCCTCAAAAAGGTTACATTGCCATTGTAGGCATTTTAGTTTATTAACCTTGTTAATAAATTCTTGTAATGTCCCTTCAAAACTGAGATCTGATTCTGTACTTACAGACCCCAAGGTTCGCTGCTCTGTAACCACATGTAAATCTAAGTTCAGTAATGGATTCACTGGTGTAACTAGATTCTTCCTGGCCCTTTCGGCCCAAGTAAACGTTGAAACATTTGCAGCATCTTCCTTCTCCTTATTCATAGGATGAGTGTCCTCCATTAGTGTGTGAGATCTTGAAATACACAAAAAGTCCAGAACAAAATAGCATGAAGATCTCACTCAAGGTCTAGCTGTTCAGCACTAATAATCCATGGTAAAAATGAAAAAACTGCAGCAGACCACCACTAAAATGAACTGTTTAATTACTCAATATAAACCAATAAAAGTACAGATGAAAAATCCATACAGAGATAAGTGCTTTCGGGCTCCTGCCCTTCATCAGATAATTTGTGTATTTGGTGTTTTTAAATTTAAACCTAATATAAGTCACTCACAATTCAGTTTTGCACCCACCAATTCTTAAGAGTAGGTTTTATTAGTATGACCTCATTTAGCCCAGGATATTTATGGGCGGAAAGCTGTATTATCCATTTAGTTTCTTCAATCTTTATATTACCCCCCCCCCCCCCAGTGTTCAATTTAACGTTCCATATTGCCCTAAAAATAATGTTATGCCCTTCATTGCTGGAAATGTGTCTGTATAAGGCATTATGCACATTCTTCGTTTTTATAACCAATACGTTTTGTAAGATTCTAACCTAGAACATACAATTTGTGATTGGCTTATATTAGGTTTAAATTTAAAAACACCAAATACACAAATTATCTGATGAAGGGCAGTTTTTAGTGAAGAGTGCTGATGACAATGTTAGGTTTAATGTAAAGATGATAGCATTCAGGCTGGTGACATCCTGGATATGTCTAAGTATACATTTTGGGGTGCACTTCGAAGTAGCGGATGGAGTACATGTTTATTTCAAGTAAAAGTTGAGTTATGTTGGATTGTGAGCTCTGATTATGGTGATGTTCTCTGTTTAATGGATTCATCTGTTCCTATCTGAAAAGGGAGTGGGAGCAAAAGTGACTCCAGAAGCTGAGGTGGAATATTTTTGTTGAAGTCCAGGGAAATGGTGAAATAAATGTTGAACCTTGGCAGCCGGAGTGATATTCTTGCAGATGATATAGTTGAAATTGGAAAATGCCCACATAATTGATGATTAGAGTGGGGGATTTGTGGTGGTGATTGGAAATCCAACAATCCTATGGTGGTATTAAGGACCTCAGAAATTTTGAGAAAAAGGTGTTTGCCTTTCAGAAATTAAACCCACTGTTGAATACCATTCCTAAAACAAGTTATGTATTCTTAATCCTCATTTAAATATCTAGTAGCTGTCACCATCACTGCCCACAGGTAGTTGTCTGTGTCTATCATGTTGGGATTATATCTGGATGCTTCACTTCCAGTAGATCATGTCAAGATGTACGGTTATAGATTTTTATAATGATGTCATGCAAATCTAGATACTACAGTTGGGTCTGTTTTGTAAGGAGTTGAAGTTTAAAATCTATTGATGTTACTTGGGTTCTTCAGTGTATTTATGTATTTCTCTCTATGATAGATGTTTGGATAGAGTTGAGAACTGTAAAAAGGCAGGTTGCCAGAGTTTGTTCTAGGGATGACGACAAGTGCATGTGTAGTGTTGGTAGACTGGGTCACTGTTAAGCATTTGGAATGCAGAGTTTTGAGTTCTGGGTAATATACATTTGGTGCCGAAGTGTAGTTTAATTAGTTTGCTGGGACTTCATTGGAGTGTGCAATGTGACACATTGTGCTCAGATGGGGTGCTACTTTTTGTGTTCTGTTCCTTAGATGGAAATGTTTAAGTGTAGTTTGTGCATCTTTTCAGACAGTCATTGAGGATACCAATAAATAAGGTCTACCTTCACTGTTTGGCTGTGCTGAAGTGGTTAGTCAGTGTACATGAATCCTATTTAGTAGGTGTAAATGTTGCTTGGTAGGCCCTTGCAGTCACAGTTGGTCCTGTAATATCCATGTATTGGAAACAGATATGCTGGTATTAGCTAACTCTGACTTCTGGATGTTGGTCTGGGGAAGGATTAAGGAAGCCTTTGTCTAGTGCAATTCCACTCACAATAGCACTTATCATGCTCATGCACTGTAATATTACATTCAATATAATCAATGTCAGGTTAAAAATACTATATTATATAGGAGAGGTCATATTTTGTGTTTAGTATATTGTCTGTTCTTCAGTTTGTGTTTAAATGTTGGTATCCCACAATTCCATTGGAGTGGATGGTGTTACATAAGCATGTATGCAAATTTTATATTAATTAGTGTACAGATTTGTACCTATTTTTCATAAGCCTTTGTCCAGATTTTTGATTTTTTTCCAGGTTGAGAGGTGTGGTTAGCATGCCACAGGAATTTCCACTCAACCACTTTTCTCATCGGCATTGAAACATTTGGGCACCCACTTGGCTGACAGCTTCTGCATACCCAGCTGCTCATGGATTATAGACCCAACACATTCCCCGAATATCTGTAGTGCCTCAGCAACTGTTTTAGCTAATAATTCACTAATGTGCATCTTCGGTCTCAAAATCTTCATGAAAGTTTGCACATGACTTCTTCACACTTGAGTAAGAAGAGCACTTGTTACTCAATGTTTGCACCATGCATTCATGGAATCCTTTGGGGTTTTCTTCTGCAGGAATAGGAACTTAATGATGGCTTGGAGTTCCACACTTGAAAATTCCACAGTTTTCGTTGACATGGTTCAATCAATGATCTGAAACAATGTCAAAACATGACATTATGATTCTGCAGATTGGCAGCTTACAAGCTGAAATAACTCTCTTTTCAGCTACAGAGGCAAAATAATGCTCAGAATTTAAAAAAGTTTATCAGGCTTAGAACTTTTCAGCACTCCTCTTATCTATGTATAGTTTCTTTTCTTTTCTTTTTCTTTCTTTTTTTTTTTTTTTTGCTAAAAAAAGATGTATTTTATTAAACAACTCTTGAAAAATCAAAACATGCACAATAATGCATCAGGAACAAGAAGTAAAATCATCAGGTGATAAGGACATCAAAGACATTTTTAACAATCATAAACACTAGTTTATAAACATCTTATGTTATTCTACATCACCATTAGCAGAACTGCCATTTGATCTTATCTAGCAAAGTAAAGATTGATCAAACAAAGAGCAGCTCTAAGGAAGTCTCCTCAAAACACTGCTGTATTATAAAAATAATATCATGATTTACTGAAAAAGAACAAGGTAAGTTAACATCACATTGAGAGAAACATTCAAACATGAATTAGCAGATATGCCCTTTAGGAACAAAGACTTATCTCCAGAAATAATCTTTACTCAGCAATACATAACAGAAAATGCACCAGTACTGTGTACATCTATTCATGTCCATTTGGCTAGATGACCAGTAACAAGGATTATGACTTAATTTAAGCAGGCCTTATGTTTGAAAAGAGCAGCAAAAAGGGTATCTCTGACTGTGTGAACCTAAAAAGAGACAGAATTTCCAATCAACAGGTTTGGTAATGGCAGCTGAAGTGTCTACTGCACTGCATTTATAGTAGACCTCCATCAAACCTAAATCCAAGTAAAGTGCCATATTAGGTGACAATAGCCAGCCATCATTTCCTGACAATGTCAGCATTTTGCATTGTTTGCCCATCTTCTCTTGAAAATATGCATAAGGAATACTGGCACATTTTGGACATAGAAAAGTGTACCATATGTGGCCAGTTCATGTGATTAAGTAACCCAAATGTTGACAATAATTTGCTGTATGACAGAACAGCATTTACCAGCTCATTCAGTCTTTCTACAATTCCTCTAGTTGCAGGCTGAGGCCCTTCAACAAGTTCCTATACAACATCTCAGTTTTAATGGGGTACTGTTTCACCCTGTCTTATTCCTTCTCAAAAATGTAAGAGCCTTGACAATCCAATTGGCTTCTGGTTGGTGACCCACAGACCTGTGCACTGTTGTCTGCAACTGTAAACAATGCCACCATTTGTAAACTAATGTAGGAAATCTTTGTTTAATCTTAGCAAATGGAAATCCTTGGGCAGCATTTGCTTCACAGATATCTTTAACAAAAATTATCCCTGAGCGCAACTAACTCTTCCAGGAAATAGGTTTGGCATCTACTGTTAAATTAGAGTTATTCTAAAGAAAGGACAGGATTGATAGCTTTCTATTTGTTAATGTGTTTTGATCATGTATATTTTCAAACCAAGAGTCAATACCTCCTGGGTCCCAGACTTTGTAAGACTGGATAGACCTACGAATTGGAGTGATTGTAATCATCAACAAAACCACCATCATAAATCAAATTAGTTTTCCCTCTTGCCTTGCACATAAATAAAACTAACCCAGCACTGCCTTCCCATAGCTATATAGATCAGGGATGTCAAATCCCCATTTTTCAGGTAGTATAAGAAGTTTCCTTCTGATTCTAGGCAGTTTACTATGTCCAAATAAAGTCAAGAATACACCTTTGCAGTTTGTTGATATGCAGAGAGAAAGTAACATGAGGAGGTGCTAAAATACATATCCTGACTACTTGAATTTTGCTTAAACATGGCAAATTTAATTTATTCCATTTCAAAACATTATTTCTAACTTCTTCCAAGACAAGTACAACATTATCCTCATAACATCTCCCTGATATGCTTAATAATTTCCAAGTACTTCACTCAATGAACTACTAGGAAAGGGAAGCCACCTTCAGAAAGTGACTGCCCTTGATCACTTGAGGCTACTGAGGTTACTCTCAGTGAGACTGACCTTATACAGAGAATAAAAAAGTTTACATTTTATCAACTTTTGCAACTTCTGTGAACATCACCGTACCCAAGTGTACCAGACAAAATATCTCAATATTTCAGGAAATTTGATATACTATGCAATTTTTTTGTTTATGAACTCCACATTCAAGAATTTTGTTCTCTTCTTGCCAATAAATTTAAAGTCTTAGAATCCTCATATACCCTTAGAAATTATTCTTGAAAATTAGCGCCTTATTTCCAGAAAGTTTACCACTAGAATTTGCACGCATAGACATCTTGTAGGTTTTCACAACAGAAAAAAAAAAAAAAAAAAACATTTGCAATGAAAGAACAAACATGGCTGTGAGACACAGGTTATTATTTATTTATTGCAGTTTGTTAACCGGGAAAGTCCATCGGGCCATGTTGAGCCCATTTTCAATGGAGGCCCAGGGAGAAAAGCTCCAGCATTGAGAGTATTTATAATATTTACAATCACCAAATAAACAAAAAATAGTAATAATAATTACAAAAGAGTTAAAAATCCTATGCTGCTGGATAGAATAAAACAATTTATCATATGTGTTGTCAGCTTACAGATTAAAAGCTAAAGTAAATACGGTAAACAAGATTTCATATCACTCTCTATTCTATCACTACAGCTATCTCGTTTTCACTATCTCTTCCAATTTTTCTCTGTTCTTTCCTGCAGCATTATTCACACGTTCTCTACTTTTCTATTTTGTTTCTATATCTTTTATACTTATTAAACATTAATACTTTATATCATTTTTAAAGTTTATTACTTTTATGCAGCTGTAGTCTGTTACTTTAAATCTTAATAACCACAGAAAGCACTGTAATGAGAAAAGCGGTGCACCGGACAATTCAGGAACAAATTCAAGGTTTATTGACATAAAACGTAAAAAATAACGAGTATAACAGACACGTTTTTCATCATAAATTCAGACTTCATCAGACCAACGTGTCTGTTATACTCGTTACGTTTTATGTTTTATGTCAATAAACCTTGAATTTGTTCCTGAGCTGTCCGGTGCACCGCTTTTCTCATTACAGTGCTTTCTGTGGTTATTAGTGTTTAGTGCACTGTTTGTTCCTTTTGGCTGTTTACTTTAAATCTTCCTTATGTGTTGTCATCACATTTTAAATGTATATACTTTATCAGTTTTCTATAATGCTGTCTGTAATGTCTCAGTGTTAATCTTTATGTTATACATGTAAGTCATTAAAATTGTTCTGTTGTTCTGTAATGTATTTGTCAGATACATTCAAAACTTATTGTACAGTGTTCTGGACATGTGACCATCGAAGAAACCTGATTCACATATACCAAGATCATATGCTAACTTGCCGAACTAGCAGTTTAAACTAATCTTGAATTTTGATATGTTGTCTTACTGCCTTATAGAGATGAGTAGTTTATTTCATAAAACTGCTACTCTAGGGGATATGAAGGAAGATCTTGAGGTTGTGTTAAATCTAGGGATGTGAAATTCTAATTCATTAAACTGAGTTCAGGTTTATTCTGACATGTTTAAATTGCCAGTAAGGCTCAGAGATATTTTTCATAAAATAGCTTGTAGGCAAATATAAAATTGCCTCTAATATATGTGTAACTCAGTGAATATAGACTGAGATATTTACAGCATTCCTTAGAAGTCTTACTTGATGGGTACACACGTTTCTTCATAAATTTCCTTTGAATTTATTCTATTTTATTTAGTTCTTTCTTAGTGTATGTAAATGTTTTATATTCTAATGTAGGTTTTATATAGCATATAAATAATGATTATGTTAAAATAGATGTTACTTATTAAATTATTAGCTATAATACCCATCTGCTTCATAAATAAGCATGCAGTGGTGTCAACATGTATACTGGATGAAAAGTTGTTTGATACATTTATACTTAAATCCCTATAATGTTTCACTAACTGAAACATTATAGGGATTTACCGAATGCCATTTCGCTGACACATATGTACCGAAATCTGAAAATAGTGAAGGCTCAGGTCAGTCATTTTTTCCCAGGGAAAATAATCGCTTGACCTGAGCCGTGACATTGCCCTTTACCCCACTGTAGTGCGATCTCAGAGTTGGTATATTTAGTTGGGGGGGGGCACAATGAGAAAAAATATTCATTAGAGGTAGTAAGTGAAAACAACAAGTAGCTATAATAAACCTTCTTTTACTATCATCAGTATATTTGCATAGCCAGCACTTTTGATCTTTAGGTATTGTTGGAAACACTATGTTAAACAGCATAAAGTCCAACATAGAGCCCTGTGGTACTACTGAAATAATTTCTAAGTTTAGATTTATTCCTTTGAAAAAATGCAGACTAATAGCCAAGACATAACCCATTTATTTGTGTATGGATTTATTTTGGAATTGCACATGGTTTTGTATATTGCTATAAAAGATAAGTTATCAAAGTCCTTGGGAAGATTTTAAAAAATCATCTCAGTTGACAAACCCCAATCATTTGCCTTACTGATTTGGCTATAAAACTAAGTTACGTACTGACAAAAAAACAAAACTAGTGAAAACAAAAAAGAGAGCGGATTTGTATAACTAAACTCCTTTATTGGTAAGCACTTTCGTTGGCAAAAGGTAAGCCAACTTCTTCAGACCATCTTGTATGTTTTTTGATGGTGGTATCTTATATGTTTTTTGATGGTCGTATCTTGTATGTTTTTTGATGGTGGTGTCTTGTATGTTTTTTGATGGTCTGAAGAAGTTGGCTTACCTTTTGCCAATGAAAGCACTTACCAATAAAGGAGTTTAGCTCTACAAATCCGCTCCCTTTTTATAAAACTAAGTTAGCTTTGCAAGAGTAGATTCCCTCTAATAAAGCCATACTGGTTAATGTCCAGAAGTTTTTTTTTTATTAAAGCAATTAGGCCACTCTCAAAATATTCACTAAGAATGGATGTTAAGCTGATACGCCTGTAGTTCTTTATATTTTCTCTTCTACCTTTTTGTATACTGAGATTACATGTGATTGCTTCCATGAAACAGATACTATACCATGATACAGAGATTAAATAAATAAAAATAGGAACAATATAAAGTTTTACATTAAATATTTCAATACCAAGTATGATGTCAGGACTGGTAGATGTTGTCTTCTTATGGAAGGAGAATCATCTAACAGATTATATAAATTTTACTTGATTTTTGTTGTGGATAGAAATAATGCAAAATATTTATTAAATGTATTTGCAATTATTACTGGATCTGAGATCGTACAATTATCAATTGAGTATCAAAGCTATTATTTGTTTTACACAATTTATTTAAGAATTTATAATATTTCTTTTTATCTGGTAATCCTGCTGCAAGTTTTTATTTGTAAGCCACCTTGTTTATATACATTTTATATTTCAATTCTTTACTGACTGAATTCAATTTCTTTTATGTTGATTACAGCGACTTTTTTTATATTTCCTGTACATCCTCTTCTTTTTCTTATATGCTCTACCAAGAGGGGAAACTGCTTCTATGTTTGCTTTCTTTAGAAGTTTCAGTTAATTTAACAGCAGATTGTAAAATGTTTTCTAAAACTAAGTAGCCATAGTAGTGGTTACTTATAGCAGTGTCAGTTAATCAATTGATGCCATTAATATCCTTTATGTGCAATTCATAATTAATTGTTCTATAGTTAACTCTCTTTACCATACTTGCTTTTATTGGATACTTAATAATGCCAGACAGTACAGACTGCTAAGAAAGTGGCTGAAAAGGGTACTATACCAACCCATACATATATATAAAATCTGCCCTCTCTGTACTTTTCCTAGTAGTTTTGGATTTGGCTGAAAAGTGTCTGTTTTGGATAAGTTAATTCATCTTAGTACAAAATATTGTAAAAGCAAGTAGGGTAACTATCAAATGTAACATACAGATGTCTGCATACAGACACTGTAAGGTTATAAGAACAGACGCAGCCTTGGCAGCAGGTAACAGTAATGAAAAAAATATCTCCTGCTTAGCTAAACACATGGGTCACAGATACACACAAATAGAGCACAGCTCATGTATTCCTGAAGTTGCCTTGTCTGACAAACATATAATTAAGACAGACAGACTGAAGGAAAACAGGCACTAGCTGGGGGGGACCATAATACCAGAAAAGGGACTACACCATACATTTTAGCATATCTTAATACTACAAGCTGCTGGGTGCTGAAAGAAGAAAATGTTTTCTCCTGAACAATGTCACCTTGTGTTCCTGTGTTTAATCTGATTTCAACACTATAATCTTTTCTTACACACAATGCCAGTTGAAATTTTTTCTTTATGACCTGCTCTATATTCCACTAAGATTCTGGGATTATGAGACCTTCCAGAGCAGTGGTGCAGTGGTTAACATCATTGCCTTACAGCTAGAGGTTCTCTGGTTTAATTCTCAGCTGGGGTGACTTCTGTGCGGAGTATGTACGTCCTTCCTTGCGTTCACGTGCATTTCCTTACCGATTTCAAAGACATGCATCTGGAGGATTTCTATGGGTTCTCTGCTGAAAATAGGCTCTGTCCTTGTCAGATTTTCCTGGTCAACAAATGTTAAACAAATAAAAATAAATCTGCTTATGATAATCTGTTTTCTCCATAACATTTACTCCAGTGCAGTTATGATGAGCATAAAGCAGTAAGGTAAGAATACTTGCATTTGCCTGCAAATATATAATTCTGGCTTTGACTGATATAAAAACTACAGCTGTCAGATGTGTTCATCTTAGGTATTTATATGCTTGCTATAAGGCAAATTTTACTTTTTAAGTTGCCTTATTCTTTTCAATTCTGCAAAAGCATTCTATAAATCTGTTCCAAATATTTTTAAGTCTTCAGCACACACACACACACACACACACACACACACACACACACACACACACACACACACACACACAAACACGAACATACAGGCAGGATACAGGTGCACATACATACACTCACACACACACACACACACACACACACACACACACACACACACACACACACACACACACACACACACACACACACACACACACACACACACACAAACACACACACACACACAGACACACACACACACACACAAACACACACATAAGCACACTTGCAGTGAACATCGACACACACAGAGGAACACATGCACACACAGGTACAGAACATGCATTGACACACACACGCACACACACGCACACGCGCACACACACGCACACACACACACACACACACACACTTGCACGCTCGCACAAATACACACACCATATTTCCTAACTGTCCAGATTTTTGGTGAATGTCCAGATTTTTCCTTATTTTTGGTCTTTTTCTCCCACTATTTTAGGCTTTGTCCAAATATGTTGTGCTAAGAGATTGAGAGATATCTCACACACACACACACACACACACACACACACACACACACACACACACACACACACACACACACACACACACACACACTTGCACGCTCGCACAAACACACACACCATACTTCCTAACTGTCTAGATTTTTGGTGAATGTCCAGATTTTTCCTTATTGTTGGTCTGTTTCTCATAAAATTTGCAATTTTTTTGCAAATCACAGAGGATTAAAGTCACTAAATAGTGACACACATTTAAGTTTCAGGCTTCATATTCTTCAGAAAATGCATGGTAGCACATAACTTTCAAGGTTTAAAAGAACAGTATTTAAAATCTGTCCCTATTTTTGGGCCTTTGTACCCCCACTATTTTTGGCTTTGTCCAAATATGTTGTGCTAAGAGATTGAGAGATATATCACACACACACACACACACACACACACACACACACACACACACACACACACACACACACACACGTGTGCACATACTTATACTTGCAAAAACAGAGAGCAATAGCATTCATCAAAAGCCATTTTAGGAATTCTTTTCATATTAGCTTTCTTTCAGTAGTATAGCTGTCAGTAAGTTTAATAGAACTACAGCTGATTTTTATGGAAACTAGCTAGACTCATAGCAGATTTGTTGAAGTCTTTGTTGAGTGCTTGGTTTAATTATAGTCTCATTACCCTAGTGCACCAAAAGTTCTGGAATATGCGAATTTCAGCTTTCCTGTCAACACACTGTGTGCTGTATCTTTGACTCAGTAGTTGTAAATTGCCCTCCAAGATCTACACAGACACTATAATTATACTGTTTCCATGCACAGGATAACCCTTGTGATTTTCTTAGCTACTTTGTGACGTCTTTTTGGTAGAGAAGGTTAAAGGTGTGAGTAATGATCTTATCTCCACACCAAGTAAAAAAAAAATAATAAGACGTCATGGGACATTTTTCATGTTTGTGCTGCTCCAGATACCACTACAAAATTAGAGCTCTACCCTAAAATATTGGTACCAGCAGTAACAGGAATAAGCTGCAAATATGTCTGAATTAACTGATAGTAAAACATTCAAATCCAATAAATAAACATAAATAATAAATAAATAAAAATAACAGGTAGACTTGTATTCTTCAAAGTCGACACATTAGCTGCGTGACAAATTGCTTTTGCTTTTAATTCACTTATTCAAAATGTAATAAAAATTAAGATGATAAAGATAAAACATGGTCATTATAGTCTCTCATTCCTGAGTTTGATTTTTTAAACAATGTGATATATTTAATATTAGCCCCTTACCCTTTATGTAATATATTCTGTAACTTCTCTTAGTAGATTAATGTAATTGCATGTATATATGCTGGGACATAGAATCAGATGTTTAGTCCCTTGCTCACATCAGAAACTGAGTATAATATCTAACAAAGGACTGGTTGAGAGATGCCCAGTGAACATTTGAAATTAAGATTTTTTTGAATGGTTCTGATAATTGTCTACATATATGCAGAGAGTTTTAACATTTTGCATATCAGGCAGAAATACTGACTGAATACTTTACTTCTTTTTCTACAAACCACCAGCAATCTGGAAAGCTTACATGGACAGGCAGAACAGGTATGGATGGAAGCAATAATATAAACTGGACTTTGATGAAAGTAGAGAAAATAAATTAAGGAGACTTTGGTGAGATGAGTTGCATGGTGTGGTGAAGTTGCCCAGCCCCCAGGGTTCTAGGTGTATGAGATTTGGCATTGCCATATGGTGAACTTTTGCCAAAGATGGGATGTGTCTTATTAGCAACTGGACTGGTATTGCAGAACTAGTAGTTAATAGCTATAGTCCATTATTAATGAGAAGGTCTAGAAAGTGGCCTAGTAATTACTGGCCTGTTGTCACTTTCATTGGAGTAAATGTTCTGGAAAACATTATACAGGGCAGACTGATGGAGTGCCTCAATGTTTAATGTCTTCAACATGACTGCAGTCAGTACAGGTCTTATCATTCCAACCTGATCCAGTCTTATGTCAGCACTAGGCTAAACACAGTAAGCCCTGTATTTACTGTGCATCTAGACTGTGCTAAGACCTTTGACAACCAATCGCTCAGATAGTTAGTAAGAAAAGTAATGGTTATGGAAACAGATCCTGAAGTGATGATAATGGATGGAGTCTACAAGCTAGTTGATGAGGAGAATTATCGCAGGAAGAAGTCGATTAGGAGAATTATCGCAGGAAGAAGTCACTAAGTATTGGATGCAGTAATCTCATTCCATATACTGCTGCTAGGTATTACACTGGGGGTGGAGGACATGTGCACTCATCGTAGAGTCATTAAAGCCATACTATTAAATTCAGAGGGTAGTTGTGAGGGTCAGTAGGGCACTTGGGGTGCATGGTAAGGGAAGTGTATTCTAAAGATACAGTGATTTTCTTTTTGCTGCACATGCAATAATTAAAGCGTTAAATGGAGTGCTGTACCTTGTTCTATCAGCCATAAATGAAGAGAAATCCGACAGGTAAGAGGCTGGTAAAACAGAGCTGTCAAAAAGATGAAGGTACTGGAAGCATTGGAAAGTAAAGCAGTACTATGACAGCTCAGCATGTACACATCAGAAGAACAGACTGAATGTAGTATGATTTAGATATACTATATTATTAAGAGGCTTCTGGGAGGGGTAGTGCAAGTGAGAAAAGATGGCAAAGAAGAAGAAGAAGGCTTGAGTGGTAGAAAGATGATGGTTCAGGTCACACTTGAAAAAAAACAACAATAATTTAAGGATAGGACTGCAAGTGCTGTGTGAAGGAGTTACAGTGTATGTGACATAGGGATTCAAGGTGGTCTAAGTCAGAGCAAGGGAAAGATGGGGAAAGAAAAGGAGGACGGATTAACCACATCATTTTTGATGACTTGGTACCAATATCCAACTGCTTCTTTATATGCGTGCATGTAGACTTTTCTTACAGAAAAAGAGGAGGCTATATCCATTCTTAACACATTCACTACCTTCCTAATAATAAAATGGGGTTATCACATCAGAATCTAGGTTATGCCAAGCAAACCAAACAGAAAATATAACCTGACTTCAGTATTTTGCTTTTATCTTAGAGTAACCACTTTACTTCTTGTTCAGGGTTCATACTGACCTGCTTTCTGCATTAGACTAGTATTCTTTTAAATGATACCCTCATTTCATCTTTTCCTGGATATCTATCAGTGAGTTTGCAGTAAAATTAATGGTGTCATACTACTGGAGGCAATATTCCACTGGAAAACTAATAGCATCTAGAGCTTATAATTTCATAAACTAAGATCAAAAAACAGAATTGTGTCACACTGGATAGACTGCAGAAATTGCAGTGTAAACCAGTACCCCACAACACAGATAATGTAGTATGCACTGAATACATTAACAAATGATGGTGCTGTAAACTTGAGACACTACTCAGTAAGGGAGTATGGGACCTAAATGAGCATAATCTGGGTGGTTCCTAATTAACAAGTCAGCTTTTGTTATACCATGTATCACAACACTGAAACAAAGGACTGAAACTACAGGAGAAGATGGAATGTCAGACATCTTTCTTTCCCTTTATTTTTTTATTTATTTTTTTTGTAGGAAGCAAGTCCCACTACATCTCTGATGTGGGATGAAAAGCCCCCTACATCAACCAAACTTATATGTATATAGACTCTCTCTCTCTCTCTCTCTCTCTCTATATATATATATATATATATATATATATATATATATATATATGGTTCCCATTCAGAAGCCTGAAACATCATAAGCCTGAAAATCAAAATCCTGAAACCAAAAGCCTGAAAATTCAGAATCCTGAAAACTCAAAATCCTGAAAGCCCAAAATCCTGAAAGACCAAAATCCTGAAACTCAAAATCCTGAAAACACAAAATAGACATACTGATGTCATTGTGGCTTTGCTATTGTTAGCCCTGTGGTGTTAGGTCATGCGTTGGGGTCAGGTAAGTGTGCGGTTGGTTTTATTTTAGGGTTAGGGGCGGTTTAAGTGAGTTAGGGTTAGGGCGCAGGTTAGGCATGTATGCAATAGTGACAAATATTGGGGTTAGGGGCGGTTTAAGTGAGTTAGGGTTAGGGCTGGGTCAGGTGAGTGTGCGATAGTGACGGACCTTAGGGTTAGGGTTAGGGTCAGGGTCAGTTGGTAGATATTAGTGTCTTTATAGTGACATATTAGCATTATTTGTGTTTTCAGGATTTTGAGTTTCAGGATTTTGGTCTTTCAGGATTTTGGGCTTTCAGGATTTTGAGTTTTCAGGATTCTGAATTTTCAGGCTTTTGGTTTCAGGATTTTGATTTTCAGGCTTATGATGTTTCAGGCTTCTGAATGGGAACCATATATATATATATATATATATATATATATATATATATATATATATATATATATATATATAAAATGTCTGGATCCCTATCAGATGATTGATTTTTCAGAAACTCGAAGGTTTTGAATAAAGATCACAGTACCATGCAGATTGGGAAATTTACCCTTTCCCTCACTGTAGTGAGATCTCAGAGTTAGTATATATGATTTGTAGGGGGGAGTGCAGCAGTGCTTGGCACCCTGCAAAAATGTAAAATGGGTAGATTTTTGTGGATTTTTTTTTTTTATGTTCAAATTTTTGGAAACTCAGTCTTATGATCCTGACCATATGTATTTCAAGTTTCTGAAGCCTCAATCATCTGATAGGGATGGGTCTATATCACATTGTCAAAATTGTATAAGTTCGAACGATGTAATATCAAAACCAAAAGTCTGAAATACAAAAATAGCAAAGCCACGGCACATTGATTTTTTCCCCATGTTAAATAATAAAATAATTATCGAATAGGAATATTCAAAGATGGCAACAAATGCTTGTTGGGATTATTACATATTTCTCATATCCATGAGGGTCAGTGGCGCTAAGCTAGAGGTGAATGTGCACATACCCATCCATACATCCAGATTACATCTGAATAGATTAAGAGAAGTATTCTGCTTTACATGGTGTGAAAGACTGCTCAGTAGGAATGGTATTCTCTGTGATAAATACCTATCCATATAGGTTTACTCCTAATTTCATGATTTTGTTTACAATTCCTGAATAGAGAATAGTGTTGAATAATTTGACCAGGTGAAGATAGGCAGTGTGTACCATTTTGCCCTTATCCATACTTTTTGTCACTTTCTCAAAAAAAAAAAAAATCCAGCAAGTTTATTACACACGATTTGTCTTTGATGAAACCATTTTGTGCTGAACCAATGTATGAAGGTTTCGTATGTCTATTTAAAATATCCATGATAATTTTTTCCATGGCTTCACATACAAGACTAGTCAATCTTATGGGTTTGTAGTTATCCAGATCAGTAGCTGTGCTGAGGATTAACTGTTGCAGTCCTCCATTCACTAAGCATGAAGCCAGTTAAGAGGCTAATGTTGAACAGTGATTTTAGCGGGTTTGATAGCTCATGTTTCATGCTATTCAAAAGGCATTCCAGGATATTACCAGGGCCCATTGATGCAGTATTCTTTGCCTTAGAGATTGCATTGAAGACTTGTTCACCAGTGAAAGCCAGGGTGGTTATGGTCGAGGGTATCTCTTGAAAGGTAGTGGGGGGATGAAGGGGTAAAATTGGGACTAAATTTATCAGCCAGTAGACTTTCTATATCCCTTGATTCCTTCTAGATGATTCCACGTACAGTTATTCAGCACACTTTTGTGTGCTACCTTTGAGGATGAGGACAAAACTAATGAAGTGCCTTGTGGTTATCCTTTGCCTTTGAGGCTATTTTTACATCATGTTTGTCTTTACTGGACTTGATAAGTTTTCTGAGGTGCTTATTTAGTTTGAGGGGTTTCTCACAGTGCTGGGTATTGCACTTCCTAGTTTGGGCCATGCGTTTTTTCCTTTTATTATACAACTTGTTGATACTGGGATTCTACCATGGTGGCTTGTTGTTTGAATTAGTTCTCTGCTTATTCCTTGTGGGTACAGCTTCCTCAGTGCAGCTGTACCCATTACAAATAGCTGCCTCAATGCAACTGTTTACATGATGGTATAGGGCTTCTGTGAAGAATTCCATATTGGTAGCAGAGTTCACACTGGGAGGATGGAAATTTCATCACGGTATAACTCAGTAGTGGGAGGTTTGCTTTGGAATTATTCCTAAATGTTTGAGGGTTAGATGGCAACCAATTGTGATGAGTGTTTGGACAGGTACATACCAAAAGGGGACATTATGCTCAGTGATTGGTCTAATGAGTGCCAATTAGAGTGGAACAACTGTGCCTGGATCTGGATGGTATACCTTTAACTATAAGCCGTATAAAGAAAAAGGATTTCATTGCAATACTGGATATGTGGCGATCAAGAGACAGTTGTTGACATAGGTTCCTAGATGAGACTAGTTAGACTTGCCTGTCTATTATTGCCTGGGCTCATCGAAGTCCCACTTTTAAGTAAGGGAATGTCTGTTGCAGTCTTTCATTCATTCAGCACAAACCTATTTTTAAATTTATATTGAATAGCCTTTGTACGAGGTTCGAAAAGTCATGTTTCGGACTAACTGGTAGGCAGCATGATGTGTTATCCACTCTCATTAAACATTATGCTCTTGGCCTTAGGTAGTGACTTGAGAAATGAAGGCATTATAGATTCAGGTATTTGATCTGAGAATATTGGATGAAGGGGGGTATAGTTCGAGCTGAATTAGATGGCCAGTAGATTGGCTGTGTCGTCTGGTCCAAGTATGTAATATCATTTGATACTAGCTAACTGCAGTGCCAGTCATTGCTTCTGAGATTTCTAACACATTTAGAAATGCTTTGTGATTATCTTTCACCTGGGTTTATATTTTTAGCTCATATCCGGCTTTGGTTGATTTATTCACAATCTAGAGTTCCATGTTTAGTTTAGCAAGTGTTTTTGGCTTTTTCATTGTTAGATTTATTTGTTCATGCAATGAGTATTTTTTCTTTTATTATAATGCCTATGGGGGCTATTTTTGAATCTGGGGTTGTTTTAATTCTGAAGGAGGCAAATGTATCTATGAAGCTATTTACATATGCATAGAGTTTGGCAGTAAATGATTCTGTACAGTGGATGTTTGAAACAGGTTTTGTACAGGAAGCACATGTCGAATTAATTCCCTGTACTTAAAATAGACAGAAACCAGCACTACTGAGATATGTGCACACAGGATCACTCGCACAAGCTTACAAGGAGACTGAGAAGAGTGTGATTATTATTTCTTTAACATTTTTAACAATCAAACCTGTGAGTGCCTTCATTTATTCTTTCAGCATGTAACAGCATAAGGGTATACATAAGGTGACTGTTTACATTTTATGGCAGTGTAGGGAGGCAGTCTGCATTTGCAGATGTGCTTTGACTTTACAACCAGTTGTCTTATCGGTATTTTGGGTAGGATCATCTCAGCACTGAACATTAAGCCTTGGGTAAAACTTATTTCTTCATTGATAAAAAGTGTAAGACCGCATTTCTTTTCTTTCCTTTCCAGTAATTTTGTTCAGATTATCACTGAATTATAAAACTGGAAAAAAACTCTGAAAAAGCATCTTAGGCCACATACAGCCCTATTGGTTCTGAGGCTTAGGCCAGTTGTTTTGCTTTAACCAATTCCTTTCAGCAAAGGCATGAGATTCACAGAATGCAAGCAAGGTAGTAAGGGTGTAACTTTCAACAGATTTAGTTTTTGCTTGATTGACTCCCATGGGTGCACATCTTTATTTATTGTCAGTGGCAGTATAATTGAGCCCAACTAAAATTAATTTGTTAGTGGGAATGTAAGGTTTACTATTTCAAAAGGCTTAGTTTAAGTGTAGGCCATAGGAGTTAGCAGCCATTGCCAGGTGACCCATGCAGGTGGAAGGGAGGTAGTTGTGGCTCGCAGCTTGGACGTCACCTAGAGGGACCACTATATGTTGTACCTACAGACCACAACACTGTGGAGCATGTGTTGCCTAGAAGCTGCCAGTCCTTTATTCAGTAACACTATTGGAGCTGTAATGAGCTACTACAGGGGTTAGGAGCTGCAAAGGAGAAGAATAATCTCGGGGTGCAAATTGGTCTATCTACCCAAGTGTAAATGGGAAGGTATTTTGTTTTTTAATTCAAGGAAGATGCACTTTAGAATGAAATGTTTGTGCTGCTTCATCATGTAAGTAATCCTTACCCTGGCTTTTACTTGCCAGTGACCTGTTCAGAAATCAGGAATATGAAGGGGGTGTGGCTTGGTCTGCAGTGTTAATATGGGTGGGGGTTGTTGGGCAGCAATCTAGGAGCTGTGAGTACAAATTTGAAAATCCTGGCTACACCCCTGCTTGATGCACTTTATGGTAAATAATAAAGGTACCATCAGAAATCCTACTCTGTTGGGGAATTATATTATGCATATACATTGAGGTACATATTTTTGTGGCAGACTTTAACCTTACTTCCAATAATGTCAGTTTTAGTTTCATAAGAAGCTGATCTAATGTAGTAGCAGTTCAGTTACTAAGATCAGTGCACTCTGCTTATGTTTGGGCTCTTAGGATTACTTTAGTCCAGAGCCAGGTCAAGCAAGTGGATATCTAGCCAGTTGCCTAAGGCCTGCTGGGGGCTTCCACAGATGTAATTGTTAAATAAAATAGTTACATTTTCGTGACTGTGCATTTTTTCTTTAAGGACATGCATGTGTGTATCTTATGTCCCATGCAATCCATGCTTTAATAGAACTGAATGGAATGGAAAATTTGGGCAGACAATATGAGAGATTTTAACAGAGAGGGCTTAGAACATGATGGCTGCTGCATTCCTCATTACTGCTGTTTCATCTTTTTTTTTGAATGGATGTGAATACACATACAATGGGTGTATAATGCCCTAGTTAGGAATAGCAGGTTAGTTAATTAGCCTGCCCAGGCTCAAACCCTGTACTTTGGCTACAACAGACAAGAGCCTTAATCCTTCACATCAGCTACCTGACTGCTTAGTTGTTAGAGTTGATTGAAATGTGGTGAAATGGGTAATTTTGTCTTTTATTGGATCAATCACTTTGTTTCACTACTTAACGGAAAAAATCTACAGGGGTTCATTTTCAAGGAATGTGAGTTTCAGTGTATTTTCAAGGAATGGAGTTTACTGTTGCTCATGCTAAGTGTTTTTAAGGTGCAACTACTTTGTTTAGCAAATATCCATAAGTGTTTTTGCTATAGAATTTCAAAGCAGTGTTAGCAGCACAACAGGCAGCGTGCTTACAGGCGGATGTAAGTTAGTACTCAGACACCTTGAAGATGGATTGTTGATATTGCAGTGCACATTGGATGTGAGAGAGTGTTGCACTCCTGAGTGTGTCACCTTTGGGTGAGATGTTAAACTGAGGTCCCATCTGTCTGGGTTAAAGATAGGTGCTATGTGATCTTTTACAATCATGTGCGCTCTCATCAAAAATAGTTCCCCAATGCCTTTGCCAAATTTCTTCAGGTAGTATAAATACCACCAAGTGTCTCTCCTGAAAAGAAGTTACTAGCCTAGCGGGGCTAACCTTGTCAACAAAGGATATTTAAATTAAAAGTTTTAAATAAAATCCATATCTCTTCCTTTTTTCAAAAGTAAAGAAGTAAATAGTATGCATGCTGACAGTTTTAAGCAGTGTTTATGGTGATGGGGTCAAGTAATGGGACACCATAATGGTTGCGGGGTGGTGGGGGGCTCAATTCCCCTGCCTAGAGACCCATTTTACCATGATCTAGCTCTGCTTTAGACTATCATACTTTGACATAAAATAGAATAGACCTTCAATGAGCCCAATGACGAGTTTCCTAACATACTTTCTAAGCTGGGCAAAAGTAATGATTCAATGACTCAAGGAATTTCTTGTCAAACTCAGAAACTAACTCTGCCATTTAAAAGTTTGCTTAATCACAGATCCTGCTGCATATTTCAGTTTCACATATAGTACAACACTTGCCATCCTTAAACCTTTAGCTGCAGCTTAGAAGAGAAAGACTCCTAGGAGAAAGGCCTCTGAAACCGAGCACAATGACTGGCCATCGTAATTACAGATATCTAAGACCTAATCTACATTAGTTCAGCTCAGACCTCCGGGATGTAGGGTCAGCTTAGGGAAGATATTATAACATTTGCTGATTTATTACTCATTTCAACAGAAGTGTGAGTGATTCTTGGAAGAAAAGTTTGAACAAACTCTGGAGGAACTAGAAAATTTAGAGGAATGTTCCACAAGAAATAATAATATAATATTTATCTTTTCTGAAGGAAAAGAAGACTGTGATTCCCACATGTGTTCTTTTTTAAACAAAAGTGGTCTGTCCTATCAAAAATAAACTCAGAATACAGTGCTAAAAAGCCCCATAGAAGTATGCACAACAACACCAGCAGCAGCTATTCAGCTAGTTTTATATAGATTGCATAATTTCCAGGAAAAATCAAACATTCCTCAGTCCTTCAGCTGAGAGAAAATTCAATTAGAATTGTGCAATGTGTCCTACAGGAAGTCTATAAAATGTTGTCTATAAATGAATTAAGCTTGGTACAACACTCATTTCATTCAGAATGGAATATCCTTCCTCATTGCAGTTTCTCAGGTTCTTTATGAATTGTGACTGGGCTGGACATTTAGACGGGGCTAGAAATAGAAACACTGTATAGAAAGTGCTACTATAACAACAACCAATAACAAAGCAAGACGCATTCTATTATTTCCAGGATTATAAAATGATTTGTTCTAATTTTGCTGTACAGGAAGCATTGAGTATCCCCTTAACTTATAAAAATAGCTCTGGCTGAATGCTCTTATAGGAGGTAATGTTACAAAAATCACTCTGACCTTTAAGTAGAACGATTGAATTATACCTGAAAACAATTTGGAATTATTTTTTTAAGAGTTATGTATCAATATAGTGCCATGCATTTTATTTATTTATTTATGTATTTATTTATATATTTGTTAACTGTTTAGGTGCTTTAGTCCAAGGACTCCTTTCAGGCATGACATAGGCCATTAGGGCAATACACTGCACTAAGATACTGGATATGTGAATTAATACAATACACTGAATTATCATATGCATTATCATTTCAAAATATTAATTAATAATACAGAGCCTCTTTGATAACACTCATAAAATGATAGAACTTAAAACAACTTTGTATTTTCAAGTAGCCTTGCTCATAGTAGAAGAATAAATATCAGTTTTTTAGCCCGCATTTTGAAAATCTGATTGTTTCTTGGTTGTACAGTATTCTGAATGTGTGAATCTGTATTACAAATAAACACTTTAAAATCATTTACTTTATGAACTATAACATTCATTTTTGTGTTTATGTTTTCATGTTGTGTATGCCCCAAATTCGCATCTATATTACCCGATCAAAAGTTTAGGTTAGCGAACACCTAAATGTCGACCTGGTAATATCAAAACATTAAAACAGCAAATGGCCAATTTAACTTAGAGAAAAAATTCCCTCGGCTGCAAAAAATTAAAACAAAATAAAGTGGAGGGCTTCACCCCCCCACAGCCCCCGATGTGAGATGCTGTGCCCCCCATACCCCCTAACTAAATATACCAACTCTGAGATTGCTCTACAGTGGGGAAAGGGGCAAAATCCACATAATGGCCAAGGGAATTTGTTCCCTGCATTAAATCGGCCATTCGCTGTGTTTTGCTTTCACTATTACCGGATAGACTTTTAGGTATTTGCTAACCTAAATGTTTGACCAAGTAATAGGAACCCCTAAATTCTGCACAGTCATGACAGAAAACAAAAAGACAGAATTCTGGAACATGCAAGCTACGTTAAATATGTACTTGTTGATTTCCCTGTTGTACTGTATGTTAAGCATTTCTAAATGAGACATCTTAAATTAACTTATAGTTTACTGCACAGAGTATATACTACTTATGAAATATTGAGTAGATAGGGCGAATCTGTTAGAGCAGAATAAAAATTATTGAAGTTTAAATGTATATTAATTAAAGTCAACAGAAATCAAATAAATAGTTCAAAGCCATTTATTTAATATAAATGATGGCTAGTATTCATGTATAAATACTTTATAAGTAAATGCAATGTATTGTTTCTATATACCCATAATGTTTTTATATAAGAACACTATAGACATTTAAAGTTAAATGTAAAACCAGATGTAATTTATTCATGTTATTCATAGAGATGAGTGTTTTCTTGTCAATGTACATTATAGGAGGACATGTAGTCTGATGTGTGTCTGTTTTTGTACCCGCACATTTTTTTAAATTTTTTCCTGTTGGCTACTATTTTGCTTATGGGGGGATCACATTGTCCTATAAGACTCACAGTGTTGATTTCATTGTTTTGGAACAGAGCATGTGTAATTTTATCAGCACAACTACGGGAAAATTGCCTTTAATGATGTAGTTTGCTTTTTGGGATAATGCCTCAGCAGTTTTGTAGATGGTACAGAGGAAACCATTGTTTTCTTGGACATTAGTAAATCCTTTAGTGTGATGTATTACAATCTATAGAGAGAGGAGGGTGGATTAAGAAGTGTGGCTGTTAATTTCATGATATTCAATAAAAGCTGGGTCATATGATAGAAATGGGGTTAGGGATATGTGAACATATACATCTACTGAAGGCAATAGGCCAAAGTATAATGCAAAAATTATTACTGGGTCATTTTCTGTTTAAATATATGTTAGTGATAGGAACTTACCAATTACATACATCATACAGTATCTGACAATAATTACAGACTGTTTGTAATTTTGCAGCCACTATATATTTTGTTTTGTTACAAACAACCTGATTTTTTCCTCCCATATTTTTTAATCCCATCTGAAAAGAAATTGTGGTTAAAATGTGAAATGTTCAGTTCAGAATTACAGTCAGACATTCCAACATGAATAGATGAAGCTGAAGTCAAATGACCAATGTATCCAAGCAGGAAGTAGCAAAGTTCTGAATTTATGTCAGTGTTTTCGCCACAATTTCTTATATATAATGTTGAATATATATAAGAATTATGGACTATTAGAGTGAGTGCTGATGAATTAATTACAGCATGTACAGGAAATATACAAACCTATATTTCACAGTGCAAATATATTAGCTGGAACGCATAAAGAGATCACAGTTGGCTTTACAATGGTGGTAGTTCAGTAATGACCATTCGGGTAAGCTATGCAGTGAGAATAGAAGTAGGTGATACAGCTAGAGTAGCCTGGTCCCTGACGTATAAGGCCAAGAAGACTTTCAGTGTAGTTTTGAAGAGGTGTGTTTTTGTTTTTAGAGCTGTAACTTTATGAATCCTTTTATTATTGGCTCAATATATCTACATTCTTATACTTGATGTGCCTGACTCAAGGAAACCATTTAGCCTGGAGTGCATAGGTAGATAACATGGAATGAAAGCAAACTGAAAAAAGATCTGTGTGATAAATGTTTCCATAAAGGAACTAATCACTTAACCCCCTGATGGTAGGGAAGGCCTGCTCCTACTACACATTATGATGAGAGTTTAAGCACCTATTTGCAGACATGTCATTGTCAGCTTATGTCACCTAGTCACTGCTTGGGTAGGATGGGTGTGAGACACTGGTCAGTGCTGGGATGGGGCAACACATGGGCAGGACACTCCAGTTACTAGCAAGATGGAAGGGAGTATGGGCATGTCTAACTGCTGAGATCAGTTTATATATGCATTACATTTCTTTGACTCCTGAAATGCACTTGGGGTACTACACTACCTCATTGCCACTGGTAGACTAAGGCATTTGAAAGGATTATACTGGCTTTCAGACTGGGAATGGTACAGTACTCGCTGCTTCACTTGACATGGAGGGGGTAATGTTTACTGTAGTAATGTAGGACTGTGGACCTTGTCACCGAAAGGATTAGTAAGAGAATTAGGGATGGACACCGCTGCTTATCTTTTTACAGTTGCACCTCCGAATAGTTTGTCTGTGATGCCAGGTTGTGAAAATGCATCATTGTTGCTTGTGGGTCTGATATTAGTGAGGTTTATTAATCACACACCTCCATCTGTCTTATGTATTTTAGGTTTGATTCTTTCCATCTACATTTGCTTATTGTGTGAATAAACAAGTCACTTGAACAGACAGTGCTCATGGGTCAATGCTGAAAATGGTGCTTGTGACCAGTGGGCTTTCCCAGTTAACAAATGTATGAAAATACATTGCTTACTGTATAGTGCTGTTAATTAGGAATAAGATGCCTGGTCCATCGTGCAAGGCTTTCCTTGTGTGTAATGGCTGATATAACTTTAAAAAAAGATAAAAGGATTGCCTTTAACTAAAACATTATGCAATTATGCCCTCTTTTGTAACATAATGTTACTAGAGTACTTGTTTATATTAAAACATAGGTGCTCATAACATCAGAGCTGATGTTAGTATGTTGGTGGCCCCCAGAAAATTTCAAGTTGGGGGCCACCTAGACACTTCAGTTCCTAAGTATCACACTGTCACAGCCACCCCTTTTAAACAATCTTATAGTTCATGCTGCAAACTTTTAGGAGTAGTATGTACAGGCTGACCTTACATTACAAGAACCTGTGCACCACACTATGTTGGCCCATCTCACAAAGGACCATTAATAGTTACTGGCATTTAGCTGGAACAAAAAGACATTACAACAACTCTATGTACAAGGTTGGACTTAAGTGACATGGTGCCCTAGGCATTGCCTACTGTTTCATCTCCTCACCCACCAACTCACACACATGTGCACACACATTCGCCACTGGTCCCCAGACGATTCACACTACTTTTTCTTACTTTTCAAAGATTTGCCATAACTCTTTAAATTTTTTTAAGAAGCCATGACCTTTTATATGCTCTGAAGTGCATTTTGAAGGGTTTTTTTTTTAACAAAACCTTTTCATCCAATGATGGCTTGAACAGACATTATGATTAAGGAAAGAAATTCAGTATTGCCATTCAGCTTTAGTTTTCCTTCAATCCTTTCAATACACCTTTTCTGACTGAAACACCACAGTAATAACCATTTACAAAATAACTCAGTTAAGCTGTGTACCCCAGAAGCTGTAGGGTTACAGATGCTGTGGGGTGCATTTTAGCATATTTTCTGAACCTTTTATTCCAATGGAGGTCTAAACAAAAATTATGAGTAACAAAACAGTTTCAGTCTTATTTTTTCTTTCAAAGAAGACATACATTGTGCCAAAGGATTAATGCTCAAAGCTGACAAAATAGTAGTTCATACTAAACATGCCACTTGTGAGGATACACAGATGAAATCTAGGAATACTGCCTGCCTACCTAACCCCACAAAAGACAGTCACTGCCTGTATATGCCACTGGTGTTAGATGGGGATGAAAGCAGAGATTCAAATGGCTGCAGTCCTGTATTTCAAGTAACTGCTGTCATACATATATATATAACATGCCCTCTATCCCCCCCCCTCGAAAGCAGCCCCCTGTGTACATTCCTGATGTGTGACTGTGAGGAAAGTAAAAAAATAATGATTACATTAATGCATTCCACTTTGCCGTGCCCAGACCATACAATGCCCCTATACAAGCTATGGCAACCTTTATTGCACATCTCTGAAGTCTATGAGCAAAGTAAAAAAAACAACGACCACACTGTCTCCAGCCCAAACGCAAGCTACAGTGACCTCCTGTGCACACCTCTAACATTTGACTGTGATGAAAATTAAGTAATGACCACACAATCCCCAGCCCCCAAAGACCATCAGCACACATACATCTGAGCAGGGCTAGTTTTAGAAAGGGTGTGATTTAGGGTAGAGTCCACCACTAAGTCCAAGTCATAATCCATTTATACAGTCAGTATGGGAAGTGGGGGTTACCAGAGTCCTCGAAGATCTAAGTGTCTGAATGTTCTGTGTTATATTTTATGCCTTACTTTTGAAGTACAATTACTTGTTAACTGCATTTTTACTGATATCCAGAAGAGTAATGTATGTGTTCTGACATTACTAGGAGTGTGCTCAGATAAAAATAAGTGATACTTCTGAACACACACAAACAAACATAAACCATAGCAATACTAATTTTACACTGATTTCAGCAAATAGCAATACATTGTGCAACACTGGTACTGCCACACCATATTACTGACTCCTTTTTAGCAGTCATCAAACAGGAGCAGGAGTAAGACCCGTTTATATATCTCATTGAGGACTAATGTATACCTGTCACTGTCCCTGACTTTGCCTCATAATTTTGCTCTGTCCCTCATAAAAGGTTTGGTTTGCTGGTAAATCATGCAGGATTACAGACAAGTCAATAAATCCAGAGATCAGAGTTTATACTTTTTGTCCAAAAAAATGTATATCGGTGGAAAATGTTTTATTCTATTAACTTTTTAAATTGATTAGTATAAAGCAATGTCTTTCAGCTTTTTACGGTTAGGGGTCATCCCAGCGGATCACTGGTCCACAGATTGATTGGCAGTGGTGTTTTTACAGTGTCAAGTTGCCAGCCCAGCACCCAACCTTCAAAGAAGGCACTAGATTTTTTGGATTAGTGTAATATTTAAAATGTGTTCTTGATTATGAGCCTTTATTCTGCTGTTATTTTTGCTTTGCCTAGAATTCTTAAGCAAAACAGTTGAGAGTTATAGTATTCAGTATTCTGTCAGTGTGTCTTTTGACTTTTCCCGGTTAGGAGTTGCCACAGCGGAACTTCGGTCCGCTAATGAATGGCAGTTGATTTTTACGTGCCGAGTTGCCAGCCCTGAAGCACAATCTTCAACGAAGGTACGCCCATTCACGCATGTCTCCACTCAGAAGACACTCTAGCTGAGAATCGAATGGGACAGCATCTTACTGTGAGGCGACAACGCTACCGCAGCACTACCACCACGGATTCTGTCAGTATTTATAAAAATCACTGAAAGAGAAAACCATATCTGAAGACTGGAAGTATCAGCACTTCTAAAATCCAAGATATGCACTGAAATCAATTACTGTGGGTTGCTGATCTCTCTGGTGCTTACCTAGCTTATGTTCATTATTAAACAGGGTTATATCTAAGCCCTATTCAGTTAGACCATTATCAGAAAATGAATATATTTTTTGTCCTCACTTTCCCCAAACAGCAGCAGCTCTTCTTTTGGGCCCCCACACAGACAAAGATGATTAAGGGTCCCCCTGAAGCCACAGGTATTGCAGATCTAAAGCTGGCTATCTTGTTAGTTTTAGTGGAGAGATTGACCAACAGCAGGATTTAACTAAGCCAGGGGCAGTATGTCAGTGGTAAAATATGTAATGGAGTTCTGAAGCCTTTTACTTGACAAAACAGTGTTACAATAACCAGAGATACCTTTCAGAGCTATTATTAACCAGCTGGTTTATTAAGTATACAAGATTGTTGTACTAGCTTTTATTGGTTTGACACATATGTTACAAAATACCTCGATAAAATAACTTGCTTTGGTTGGGGGCCCCCAAGGACCAGGGGAACCCACAACAACTACAGGGGTCATTCGTGCCTAAAACTGTCTATGCGTAACATTTATTTAAGAGCAAAAGATATCTGTAGTTCATTTTATATAGGGTTGTGGATGGATGGATGGATGGATGGATGGATGGATGGATGGATGGATGGAGGCATCTAATAACTTGGAAACTTTGCTGATAAGCACGTATATGTTTAATTATTATTCTTAACCATGCATGATAATATAATAAAAGCAAGAGTAATAGCAGTAGACAGACTGACAGACAAAATTTCACTACAACTGGTTAAAATTAATTAATTTAGTTAAATGGTAAATAAATAAATTAATACAAGAAAATAAAACAGGCCAATAACATGTTTACAGAGTGTGATTTACAAAGTAGCAATAATAGCAATAATCCATAGCCAATGACGAAAAGAAGAAAAATGTTGGACAGGTAGTGAAAAATGAAGAAACAAAAAATACATAGCAGGGACAATGGACTGGTAGCCTAAGTCAGCAGTTCATTCTAACTAGACTAACTGTTAGAAATGGTTAAGAAGTTGGAAAAGTATACTAGAAATTAAAAGGAGTGCAGGAACAGACTTCACATTTTGTTGAGTTCTTTAGATACTTAAGGAGGGGCACTTGCCTTAGTATCACTATACTTTTGACATAAAATTTAGTACTGATTTGATGTGAAATATATCAAACAGATGGTACATTTGCAGCGGCAGCATTGTCTCTGAATATAATATTATGACCTTATCCTGCTTGTACATGTGAGTCATTTCACTTAGTCACTGAAGTGGTGATGGTGAATTAGAAACAGTTCTTGTAGTATCAATGTACTAATGCTGTTGTGTGCAAGTCTGTAAGCAACCTGCATTTAATGCATGTTCAAAATTCTTAATGGCTGCATAGTAATCTACTACAGGCAGAAATCAGTTGCCCCTATGTGCATGTGTTTAAGGCAGCATAAAGCTGCTGTATCATATAGAAGGCACCTATCAAATTGTGATACCTATCAAATTGTGATCTTTACTGCCCAGAAATTCTAACTGGAGAAAAATGACAAATACAATGATAGTGATTTAAAAAAAATCATCTGTGGATTCAAGAGTAGTTAGGTCTAATCAAAACTGCACTCAACCTATCCTTTTGTAGCTTAGCTTGGAGGTGGATCAAAAATCAGTACAGTTTTATCCACCACCCTTTCTATGAAAAATAAGCATGAACTGGTATCTCCCTTAAGCTATCTAGTTTATGGACATGAAAGCACTCCCTTTCTATTAGCTTTAGCACTTATCATGCATTCTCTATATTGCTAAAAATACAATCACCTCACATCAATTGCCCAAACCCACATACAGGAACTCCTGGAGGTCCAAATCACCCTTAACACAACCAAGTATTGCATCACTGTTAACTACAGATGTCTGTAAAATGCTGACATTTGATGTCATGGGAATTGCCTTAACACCATTGATGGTTTAATTTCAAACCATATCCCATCTAACTGGGAGAATTTGTTTACCAAATTATTGATTGGCGCACTTATACCTCTAAAAATGGATATGCTCAACATTTCATAGACTTTGCTAATACAATGTGCTGGAGCAAATTGCAGGACTACCCACTAAAGAGCCTAATACCCTTGACAGATGTATGACTAGGGTGGGTTAAAGGGGACAGTCATCCCTGGTGCAAGATGGTAAAGGGTGAGATTGGCAGAAATATTGTTTTGCTCCTCATGTAAATGTAATAGTGGGACACAGAGACCCTGGTGGAGTGTTGAGAAGGAAGGAGTCCTGACCTTTTTTTCTTTTTTTTTTTTTCTTTGTTCGTGTAGAATGAGAGGGCATCGGGAGCTAGAGCCTTTGGAGATAACCCAGCAGCACCAGATCATAGAATGGACTCTTTTTTTATCTCTTTGACATAGTGTTGAGGAGTGCCATATTGGAAAATGTCACTGGGTACCCGATGAGCCAGCTATTTTACCAACTTAGCCTTTTCCTACAATATAATCTGCATGCCCCCTTGTTCCTTAAATCAGAAAACAAATCAGTCATCTTCTCTGTCAAATCTAGTGGTGCTAACCAACCATCAAATGAGACCATCTTTAAGCAATGTTCCAGGATAAACGAAGATCTATGGAAATTTCCAGACAGTCTGCAAGAAATGAGCATGACTGAGAAGGCTGCTATATTCACCTTCAACTTTTACGAGCACCTAGACATCTTCATAGGAAAGCCTGTACCCATTTCCCCCTAAATATAATGGCAAATTCAGGAATAAATCTCTCTAGTAGAACTACAGTATTAATAAATGGTAAGACACAAGAAGAAAATATTGAAAGGTTATAAGAAATCCCCATCTTTCTTCCTCATGACCACACTGAAACATACCAACAAGTAACTTAGGTGCACTATTAAATAAAGTAAAGAGGTGCACAAGCTTAATATCATTACAGATTCTAATGGAAACTACAAACCTTTCAATTATGTCAGGAAATTATGGAATAATGTCCAACAATGCTCTGTGCTCATCCGTAATAATATGCCACATTCTGATACTAAGGATGTACACATAATATTAACAGACACATTTAGTGCTGACTTTACTCCTCTAACACACTCTACCCATGTTGCTGCCCCCAGTACCCTTGAAAATTTAATTTGCCAAATTGCCCTGGAATACATCTTAGAATCCTTATCAAAAGCTAAAAATAATACTTTCATGGGACTAGACAATATGCCCAGATGCATATCGATCTATGCCATGTATGTACTCGCCAAGCCTCTGCTTAAATGTCCAACCTCAGTCTAGCCACACAGCTAGTCCCTAAAGCCTGGAGACTAACAAATGTACATTTGCTACACAAGGGTGGTCCGACTACAAACCTGGGAAAGTTTGGGCTTATCAGCCTCTCCACCATTATATGCAAAGTTATTGAATGTATCATGGTAGAACTCATTTTTGCAGACATAGGCAACTTAGCTAATGTAAACTCTAATTAGTATGGTGTTGTGAATGGCAGGTCTTGCCTCCTGAATCTAGTTTGCTTCTTTGGGAAGGCTATAGAAGCTGCAGGCAGTGGTCACTCCATGCACACTGCTTATCTCAACCTGGAAAAAGCTTTTGACAGGTTTACCTATGAGATTTTGGCTCACCATTTTCCCCAAAAAAATGAATGTTGAAAATGAAGATGCTAACCCCCCCCCCAAAAAAAAAATGTTTAGGGGCAAGCCCCTTCTGCACCAGCATGTAAAGGGCTGTATGCCCTCTCATCCACTATATTATTTATGCCAACTCTGCAGTCACAGCACAGTGAAGAAAAGGGGAAAACTTCTGTAAAAAGATATCTGCTGGCTCGCACAATGCAACACATTAAGCTGAAATTCATTGTGACATTTAGTTTTCAAAATAATTCACTTATAGTTAAGACCTTTTGGTGCTATCCTCAGTGCTACTATTATTGATAAATTTGGAAAAGTTAATATAAATCTCTATATTATTCACTAGATTACACATTGGTTATCCAACTGATTTCAGATTATGAAAGTTGCCAGTACCCCCACTGAGTCTATAGACTCACGACTGGCTCCTCTCCTATTTGGCATTTGTTTTGAAAACATCTAAGTCAATGTACCAGAAATGTGTTTAATTACATTGGTTGATGATTGCAAGCTGGAGTTGTTATCTTGTCATTCACTGATAACAATCATGTCCAGTAAGAGCTGGACTATGCATATACTTGGTGAGTTGAAAAATGATCTCAAGTTAAATGTATAAAAATGCAGTGTTGTAGTGTATCACAAAAAAAAAAAAAAAATACTGCCATGACCTGATGTAGTATAAATAGTACTCCCATTCTGATAGATAATGGTTATGAAAAGTCTGGGAACTTATGGTGACAATTCTCTTTTTCTTTCTCTCTCATTTTATCATCTTGTTTCCACCATAGTCAGGAAATCCTTATCTGTTCCAGTTACTTTCCCAAAGGAATATCTTCAAGATTAAAAGACATCATCATATGACTGTACTTTTCCCTTATTGGCCCCTCACTGGATACAATGATCCCTTTAATAATGTACATATTTAAGCATATTAGTTGACTGTAAAGGCCCAAAGATTTCTAACCAAAATATTAAGGGCCTTAAACTATCCCAATACATCATCATGACTCTTCTTAAACTCAGTAGCCTACCAGCTGCCCTGAGGTGACCTTTTTGAGCCATGAAAGACCCAGTGTTATCTTATTTCTATTTCTATTTCTTCACAAAACCAAGTGAATGTACAAACACCTGAGTTAGATTGCTAAATATAACCAACAAGTTAACAAGAATTGTTAGGGATAGGTTTCAAATGCAATCTATTCCATGGCAGTGGAATAATTTACCACTACAAGACAGACATAGAACTTAATTAGTTACCTTTAAGGCTAGACTTGATGACTGGATGGCAAGATAAAATTTTATTCCAGAGTTTGTATGTTTGGCCCTACTTGAATTGAGAAGTGAACACCATTAAGTGCTTGGAAAGAGTCACAAATGTATCTCCATAAAGGTGCATCTGGTTAGGCATCTTGTGATCCCCATAATCCTTTGCGTGGTATTATTTATATGTTCCTATAATCCTATATTGCAGCTTTATAGCCTGTCCTCTTGTTCTCACAGATCACTTTTTGAATTAACTCAACTGGTCATTATGAAGTTCAGAGATATACTTCAGTCCTCATTTTCTGTTTGTTCTCTGCATCCATGGTGCTGAGACTGGATTACATAGTAATCTCTTAAATGTAAGTTCGCATGATGTCAATTTTAGGCCATACACTAGAATATCTGCATGGGATTGTCTTGCTGGATGCTGTTCCAGAAGATGACCGCTTACCTAACAGATGCAAACATTTAAATCAGTGTAGCCAAACTGTAACCAGGATATATGAGACCTATTCACCCCCCTTGGTGGAGCACAACACATTCTTAATCACTGATGAATAAAGGAAGATGTTTAGTATATGGAAATATGTAAGACTGTTATAGATGAAACAGCATATAATTTAGAGAGTAGGAAATTGAATCGCTTGTTACTGAAAGCTAAATGTAAGTATGAAGAACATCTTTTGTCTAATGTCTCAACAAAGCAACAAAGAAATTTTATATATTCAGAATTTTAAAGCCAATTAAAATGGAGGGGGCCTATTGTATTATATGAAGGAGTAGAATTGGCTGAGGTATTTAATAAACATTTTCTTGCAAGTGATTCCACAAGTAGGGTCAATTGTTGTGTTAGGGGTACATTAGAGGATGGTATTTATGAATGTTCATTCTTCAGTTTGGAAAATAAGAAAATCATTGGACCACATACGACAGGGCAGTTCTCTGCCTCCTGACAATTTGCTAGGATGATTACTTATGCTAAATATATCTGTGCAATTATTGCAGCCTTCTTTAATACAATGTTATTTCATGGTTATGTCCCTTTAAGTTGGAAGTATGCAGGTGCTATACCTATTCACAAGGGCGGTTCAGTGGATAATAGCACCAGTTATAGGCCAATTAGTATAACTCCACTACTAATTTAACCCATTGTCTGCTGGATTGTTCTTTACATGGTTTTACCTATAATAGAGCAACATTTACTAATTTGACAACTTCTTATGATCCTGTTACTTTGGTACTGAATCAGGGGGTCTTTGTTGTTGTGGTATTTATTAATGTAATTATTGATGCAATGCATGAAAAGCTGATAAATCCATGCATTATATGTTGGGTCTCAAACTGGCGAGTGGGAGGAAGCAGCAAGTTGGAATTTGGAATTATCTAACTTGGATGTCATGCTTAAAGGGGTCCTGCAAGGCTTAGTATTTGGTCCAATGTTATTTAATATATTTTTCTCAGATACTAAAGGATTTCTCTATCTGAATGGCAAAATACACTGATCATACCAATTTGAACAAGTTATAACACCATCAAGGGAGGTTGAAAAAAATGATCTATAACTTATAATGGGCTAAATATTAATAAAGATAAACGTGAGTTCCTTTAGTTTAGCAAGCCTAGTTTGGATGTCAAGGTGAAATTAGGAACCACAGTTTTATTGAATTTGTCTGAATATAAGGATTTGGGCATTATAATTTGTAATAATTTTATATTTAGATCTCCAAGTAATTGAAACCAAATGCTCAAAGTTGTAGCATTATTTTTAAGAACTTTGTTTCAAGGAATACAGAATTATTTAAAAGATATTTAATCACGTTTGACCTATTATTGAATATAATATGATGTTTTGTATATATGCCACAGCAGATTTATTTTACAAAGAGAATTTCTGGGTTGAAACATCCTCCATATGAAGCTAGAATTAAGTTTTTGGTCTTTTTTCCATAGGTTATAGGTTTATACAAGGTACGTTGTGTCTAGCTTATTGGGCACAAAAGAATGAGGAGCTCTGATTATTACTAAACATTGAGCTTACAGATTCTATTTAAATTAGTAGTGGGTGTAACTATTTATTTAAAATTGGAGGATGTAGAACTGTTGCTAGAGCGAAGTCTCTATCACACTCTATGGTATATATGTAGAATAAACTCCCTCTATTAGACAGTCTGAATCATTATATCTATTTAAAAACATCTTGATAACTGGGTTGATACTAAGGCTTATACAGTTATATTGGAGTCTGATTGGCATTTTGCACCACAGCAGTTTTTTTTTTCTTTTCAGAGTATTGAAACTATTGAAAGGGATGTAAATGATTAAGAACTATAATAACATGAATAATTGTGTTAGGTCCTAGATTAGACATTTGCTATTTCTTCTGATGTTTATAGTACAACTGGGAGATGTGACCATGGCATGGGATGTGGCATAAACCTCACATGAAAGGAAAAATAGACATATTATACATTTAGAGTATGTGAAAGCTCTGCCTAAGATATTGTCATTATCCATACGAGGAAATATGTGATAGGAAGTCATCTGAGAGTTGTATCAAGAACAATATCAAAAACATTATTGTTTTCTGGAATTAAGTCTATATTACCATTGGCAGGTGATAACTTCAATTGAGCAACTTTTTCTAATAGTTTCAGTATACAAGAGAAGATTGATATGGATTTGTGTAGTTTCATGAGCTCACTTAAGTAAACAGATCAGCAAGCTTTAATAAAATATTTCTGATACTCCACTTTTTATTAATCACTTAGTACAATATTAATCTATTTCTATAAGTAGGCAAATCTGTCAGTGTGAGTAAAAGAAAAAGCTGCACCATAGTGAGATAAGAAACAACAGAAAAGTGTATTCCAATAATGATAATAGGACAATAATTATAGAATTACAATATGCAATACTTATCTGTATCAAACACAAGATAAACAGCTTGTATACAAGCTTCTACCACACATGCCAGTTGTAAATAGATTAAGCACTAGTTTTCCTAGTTAGCCAGCCTAATATGATGACTAACTAATGAAAACAGGGATATTATTTATTTATTTATTTATTTACATTTGTTGACTGGGAGTGTCTGACTGAACGTACATCCATTTTCAGCAGAGGCCTGGGGAGAAAAGCTCCACAGTTAAAATATACAGACAGTAGTTACACTGGATTTACATAACAATTAACAATTTGATCAACATAGCAATTAAAAATTACAAGCATAGTTACAGATGAAGAACATAGTACATCAGTAGACAACTAGAATCTTTATCATCTGCGAAGTACATAACAGACATTAACAATTGTTACAATAAGAAGTTCCTGCTGTATAATAAGTAGTTAGGCTTATGAGCATCAGAGCTTGCTATAATCAAGGCAGTTAGTGTGGTGGAAAGACAGGTAGTGGGTGGATGTGGTGGGTGATATTAGAGGGGGGGTTGCAAGGGCATAGCCAGCATTTTTTTAGGTGCGCTTAAAGTTTTGAAGTGGGTGCATGATGGTACAGAGGTAATTGTGGGTAGGAGGGAGTTCCATAATTTGACTATGATGCAAGAGAATAGTGTTTCTCCAGCAGAGTTATTGGGTTTAGTGATCTGCAAGTGATTTTTGTTGCTGAATCTTAGTGTTCTGGTGGTGTGATATGGTTGGAGTAGATTCTGGAGGGATGGGACTTTTAGTGGATGGTTTACTAGTTTGTGGGCGGTTGCGAGTTAATACCATTGAAGGAGGTGAGGGAGTTCAAGTCAGCCCAGTTCAGCAAGGTAGAGACAATGGTGACTATGGTAGGATGCCCCTGTGGCTAATTTGGTGATTTTGGTGTACAGGTCTTGAGCTTGTTTAGATCACATTGCCTTAGGTTGGCATATATTGGAGTGGCATAGAGTAGGGTGGAGATAAGGTGGGAATTTGCTACTGAAATCTTTGCTGCTTTGGTGAGAAGTTGCTTATTTCTGTATAATGCTCCTAGTTTTTTGTGGACTTTTTTATTGTCATGGATATGTGAATGTCAAATTTTAGTTTATTTCAACTCCTAGCAATTTGGTGTGTTCTGTTGGGTGTATATTGGTGTTGTCTTTTGCTGTGATGTTAAAGTGAGAGTTGTTTTGAGTATGTTTGGTGGGTTGGAAGATGAGTAGTTTAGTTTTGTTTGGGTTGGGTATTAATTGGGCATTGGATAACCAAGTTTCAACAGAGGAAAAGGCTTCCTGTCTGTCTTTTTGCCGTTTGGGTAGGGACTGGGCTGAGCAGATGATGGTTGAGTCATCTGCGTATTGTATGAGTGTGCCATGTTTGGTGGCAGAGGCTAGATTATTGGTGAAAATAGAGAAGAGTTGGGGTCCCATGATGGACCCTAAGGGAACCCCTACAGAGACATGTTGTTGGGGAGATATGTCATTCTGCCATACAATGAATTGTTGGCAGTCAGACAGGTAACTCTGGAACCGGTTGGTGACTAACTGAGAGTAGGATAGGTTATTGAGGACAGAGATGAGTTGTTTGTGTGGGACCATGTTGAATGCTTTAGATAGGTCTAGGAGAGGAGCAGAGCAGAGATAGCCATTGTTTTTATGCTGAAGGATAGTGTTAGTAAAGGAGAGTAAGGCAGTGGTGGTGTTATGGTTTGGTCGGAAACCATATTGAGTATTGGAAAGGAGGTTGTTCGTAAGGAGGTACTCCGAGACCTGAGAGTGACTGCATCTCTCTAGTATTTTGGAGAGTGGAGAGAGAATAGCTACGGGTGGTAATTGGTTAGTTCTGTGCTGTGGCCGCCTTATTATCAAAGCACATTGGGGTCACATCAAAGAAGCACCAACACATGCAAAGCTAATACCAAATCTCTGACTACTTAATTACTAAGTTCATACTGTCCTACCACAGATTGTTTCAAGACCAAAACAGATAAGGATGGTATTCACCTCATATGTGTGATAACACTGTCCCTCAGCTATGACAGATATGTTTGGCAGACATAAAAATGAGAAAACTATACCACAGAGAATGTGGTTCATAGGTTCATAGGTTGGTACTAGGCTATCTGCCCTAAGGCCTATGCAAGCCTAGCCATAACAATTCCCTGGATATTTCTTCCCACAATATTTACTTCTCTGGACCCATGTCTAGCAGGGTGACTGACATGATCTCCGGGGTGAATTTCCTATCTCCCATCCAATCATCAAGGTTCCTTTTGAAGAGGGCCAATGAGGTGCTCTGGTTGACATGTATGGGCAGTCTATTCCAGAGTATGAGGAGTCTCTGGGTCAGGAACCTATCCCTACAGCATGTTTTGTTCATTGTGATGACAAGGTTTAGATCCCTGGAGAATGTGGTTCTGAGGGATTGGGATTCTTTAAGTGGAGCATGTCCAACAGCTCTAGGTTTGACATGGCCTTGTATGTTAAGCAGAGATGGCCTCTGAGTGGACGATATGCCACAGAGTATAGCTGGAGTTTTTTTAGACGGTCAGCATATGGCATCTACTTTTGGCCTGTGATTCTTTTAGTGAGACATTTCTGTGGCCTTTCCCACCTGTTGGAGATGTCTTGAGAGGTACATACCAAATGGGGCATGATACTCTATAATGGGTCTAATGAGGGATGAGTACAGTGGGACAATGACCTCCTTTTTTCTGGATGGAACGCCCTTAGTGATGAGGTGTGCCACATAGAAGGATTTACTGACTGTTGTGGCGATGTGGTTTTTGAAAGTGAGACCACTGTCCACCTGTGTCCCTAAGTCTCTCATCACACTTTCGATGTTTAGTATCCTGCCACCTATGTGGTAATTCATGGATACATGTTTTTTTTCAAAGGGGATAACTATACATTTCTTGGCATTAAGCTTGAGCCCATGGCTCTGGCACCAGGCATCTGTTTCTGTAAGGCCCTTTTGTAGAATATTCACATCATTTGGGGATTCAATAATGGCTCCCAGTTTGCAGTCATCTGCAAACTTTGTTAGCCAGAGTCCCTTAGTGTTGGCCTGTACTTCAGAGAAGTAGATGCCAAACAAGAGTGGTCCCAGGACTGAACCCTGAGGTACTCCACTTGTCACTTGTCTGGAGCTGAATTTGGAGTCGGCTACTTTTACAGTCTGGGTTCTGTCAGTAAGCCAGTTGGCAAACCATTGAGTGACATAGGGATTTATGCCCAGCTTAGTAAGTTTATCTATGATTCCAGAGTGGGGGATGGTGTTGAAGGCATTGGTGAGGTCCAGATAGGCTGTGTGGACCGGTGTACCCTTGTCCACAGCTCTGGAGACTGATTTGAAGAAGTCAATCAGATTCAGGAGACAAGACCGGCCCTTCACAAACCCAAACTGTGTGGGGTCCAATGTTTGAAGGTTGCCAATGTCTTTGTTTATAAGTTCCATGATAATGCGTTCCATGCCCTTGCAGATCAGGCTTGTCAGACTGATGGGACGGTAGGTCCCTGGATACAAGGTGGATCCTCCCTTGTGAAGTGGGATAACTGTAGCTATGCACCACTCAGTGGGCATGAAGCTTGAGGTGAGGCTATGATTAAACATGACACTTAGGTGAGGTGCCAGTTCATTTTGTAGTTCATGTAGTACACAGCCTGGGATGTCAACTGGCCCCATGGATGCAGTATTCTTAGCTTTGGAGAGTGCAGTTTCTACTTGTGTGGCCATGATTATCGGAATTTGGCAATCTTTTGGTATTGAGATGGGCCCTTTAGGGGATGAGAGGGAGGGGTGAAGTTGGCACTAAATCAATCTGCCAGGATATTGGCAATATCCTTGGGATCAATATATTTAATGCCATTCTGTTGTAGCTCAGAGCAGATCTGAGCATTGCCATTTAGATTCTTGACATAACTATAGAATGCCTTGTGGTTGTCTTTGGAATCTTTGGCAATTTTATTTTCGTAACTAGCCTTTGAGGATTTTATGAGGGATCTCAGCTTCTTACTGAGGCTGGTGAGGGCATTTTTGCATCCTGGGATTTTCCTCTTTACTGCAACAGTTTCTTCCTTCTGTTGTATAGTTTGTTTATAGCAGGGGACCACTAGATTGGCTTCCTTTTTTTGGAGAAAAGCATCTTGGTTCTATTTGGGATGGCACGATTCATGCATGAGTGGATGTGCTCGTACAGTGCCTTAGTGTAGGATTCTGCAGTCGAACTTTCAGATCCCGTCTGCATGGTTGTCGTGAAGTTTGTCAATTCTGACTTCAGTAGCATGAAGTTAGCTTTGGAGAAGTTTTTTAAGGAGGTTTCCTTACTGGGGGGTGGGGGTGGGATGTGGATGTCAAGAGTGATTTGCTTATGGTCAGACCTGACCAATGAGGGGGTGACCACTGGTGTGGAGCATCTACCTCCCATGTTGGTAATGACCAGGTCTAGGATATTGGAGCCCCTGGTGGGACAATGGATTAGTTGATCCAGGGCATTGGAATTTATGAATTCCAAGAACTATTGGGAAAAGGAGTTGATACCCAAGTAGTTTTCCCAGTTAATGGCAGGGTAGTTGAAATCACCCAGTATTAGGGTGTTTTGTTGTATCTTAATATTTTTCAGTATGTTTATAAAGGTGTAGTGAAAATCTTGGGGCATGGAGGGGGATCTGTAGCAAGCTACAAATTGGATTGCAGTCTTACCTAGTGTTAGTTGCACCTGGAGAATTTCAGATGCATTGTGTTGGGCAACTAGCCTGGAGGTGTGAATATCCTTGGTGAATATGGACACTACTCCACCTTTAGTGTTTTTCTGTCTTGGTTTTGTGGCCGAAAAGTGTGGTAAGCATTGTAGCCTGTTATTCCAGGGGTGCTCTCTGGAGCCTGGAACCTGGTCTCAGTTACTGCACAGATATCAATGTTCTCCATTTTAAGGATTGCCTCGAGAGAGAGCATTTTGAGGTTTAGACTTCTAGCATTGAGTAGCATTACCTTCTGATTTTGCATGCTTGTATCTGTTACGGTGGTGGTTTTATCCTTTGAACCTTGCCTAAAAAAGGCACTATAGGGGTGGCAAGAGCTTTAGCCAGTAACCTGAATCCCATGAGTGACAGGTGCAGACCATCTCTGGCAAAGCATCGTGGTTTGTCAATCATGTCTTCCCAGGCAGACAAATACTGGATTCCCTTTGAATGACACCAGAAACATAGCCAGTTGTTGAAGTCACTCATTTTGTCCTTATACTGTGGTATCATTCTGGGCAAAGGTAGGATGCTACTGAGGGCTAGGGTCATACCTGCCTGGGCCACATGATCCAAGAGCTCTTCCATGTCTCTTTTTCATGTAGCCCAGGGAGGTACATCTCAAGTCATTCACTCCAGCATGGACAATGACAGAGTCATATTTGTACTTGTTGTTGAGTGACTTGAGTGCATGTGTTATATGGCAGATCCTGGCACCCGACAGTTAGCTGACTGTAATTTTCTCCTTGTTCAGCCTGGTGAGTAGGACATCAGTGTGCCTCACTATAGAGTCATCTATGACTAAAGTGTTGGGTACATTATCTTGCCTTAGGGGCTGTTGTTGGGTGGCACACTGGTGTTGTGAGCTATGTGCCACTTTGGTTGTGACTGGTGTTTGTTTGGGTTTCAGCTTCTGAGGTCTTTGTTGCTTGGGCAGGTTAATGTTAAATATCTCCGCATATGTGGGTTTAGTGTTGCTATGTGTGGGTGTTGATGGTGTGGGTTTTGAAGGGCTATGAGTTGCTTGAGGTGTAGTGCAGGTGTTAACCTTCTCTTCTTGACTGTCTAGCACAATCTTGGCCGGAGAGAGCTTTGCTTCCAGTTTGGCTATGTCAGTGCATCTCTCGCAGGTTGTAGTGTTGGGTGATAGTAGGAGAGGATTGTCTGTGTACATGAGGCAGTTGCCGTATTGCCCCAGTATGCCCAGATTCACCAGGTGGACAGGAGAAATCACCGGAAGCTGACCCTTGGACATGCCTGCTTAGGTACTTTTTTTGTAAAGTTTAAGAGCTGTTTTCCCTTACCTTTGCAAGGTACTTTGTAATTATAGGCTGTTTAGTGCCTATGATTAATTTCTCCTTATTTACAAGGATAGTTGGGTGCTTGTATCAGTTTCAGGCTTCCTAGTGCTTTCCAGCAGGCTCTAGAGTAAGTGCTAGTCACAGGGGTTCAGATTTTAGTGCCACTACTGAGAAATCAGCTAGTTCTAAGGGAAAATTTGAAGAGCAGACTTTCTGGCACTTGGAATAGTTTAACTGTAGCCTTGCAGTGCTGCGCAATGCGAAAAATGTGCAAACACATGCATTTTATAGCCAGAAAGTTGAAAGGGATATAAATCAGCCAAAAAAGGCTAATAAAATTACAATTTCAGAGATGGAAACTACTCCTCTAGCATTAGCTAGGCAGTACAATGCTCACCACTCCCACTGTAAGCAGTAGGACTTTGTTCTACCACAGCAAGGTCTGGATAGCTCTGAACACAGAAAATAAAGTCCTGAGACAAGCAAAGCCTGGGATATGGACTGGCTAGGAAAGGTGGGAAACGAGCAAACAGGACAGTATTGTTTTTTTGTTGAAACAGGCTAAACAATGCAATAATACAGTAAATAAACACAGAAAAGGCTAACACACTTGAGTGTGTGGTCCTAAACAGTAAATGCAGTTAAAACTCTACAAAATTAGCAATTTAAAACGTTTTAAATGACCGGTTAGTCATATGTGTATATATGTGTATATATGTATATATATATATATATATATATATATATATATATATATATATATATATATATATATATATATATATATATATATATATATATATATATATATATATATATATATATATATATATATATATATATATATATATATATATATATATATATATATATATATATATATATATATATATATATATATATATATATATATATATATATATATATATATATATATATATATATATATATATATACACACTATTCATGGCTTAAAATACACCCATTTATGCTACCCTTTATAAAAAAGCACTACATTGCCTTAGGTGTGGTCAATACTTAGGTTCATAGGTGGGTACTAGTCTATCTGCCTGAAGGCATTTATAAGTCTAGCCAGAATGTGTTGGCTTTCGCTGTCCCCTTAGATTAGTTCCCCGTGCCTCTGTCCAGCAGAGCCACCGAAGTGATCCCTGAGGTAAACTTTCTGTTTCCCATCCACTCATCAAGGTTTCTTTTGAAGGGTGTTAGCGAGGAGCTCTGCCTAATGTAGATTGGGATCTTGTTCCAAAGCATGGGAAGTCTCTGGGACAGGAATATATCCCTCCAGCACGTCCTATTTATTGTTGTGGTAAAGTTTAGATCCCTAGAGCATGTGGCTCGAGGGGATAAGGTTTTCTTTAGGTTGAGCATGTCCATCAATTCTGGGTTGGACATGGCCTTGTATGTCAGGCAGCGATCACCTCTGAGTAGGCGGTACTCAACCGAGTACAACTGGAGTTTCTTCAGTCGAGCTGCATAGGGCATCTGTTTGAGGCCATTGATCCTCTTGGTAAGGTACTTCTGTGGTCTTTCCAGCTGTTGCAGGTGTCTTGTAAGGTACATCCCAGATGGGATATTGTACTCTAAGATGGGTCTGATGAGTGATGAGTAGAGGGGCACAATGACCTCTTTTGATCTGGATGCAAACCCTTTTGTGATTAGGTAGGCCACGTAGAAGGATTTTCTAACCACTTTGGCAATGTAATTATCAAAGGTGAGATTACTATCTACTTGGGTCCCCAGATCCCTTATTACGTCTTCCGTATTTAGGGGACTGCCAGCTATGTGGTAGTTTGTGGGTACTTTGTTTTTTCCAAAGGGGATGACTATGCACTTTTTTGCATTTAGCTTGAGGCCATGATTTTGACACCAGGTATCCGTCTCAGTGAGACCCTTTTGGAGGATATCTGTGTCAGCCGGAGAGTTAATTATAGCCCCTAGTTTACAGTCATCTGTGAACTTGGTCAGCCATAGTCCTCCTGTGCTTGCCTGTACCTCTGAGAAGTATATGCTGAACAGGAGGGGTCCTGGGACTGAGCCCTGGGGATCACCACTTGTAACCGGTTTAGAGACGGACCTAGCTCCCGGACGGACCTAGGCCTGGATTTAAATTATTAGGGGTCTTGTCTATTTAGACTAACATTTTCGCAGACATTCGAATGTCACAGTGCACATAAGTACCATTATTAACATCCAATCTACAGGTAGAATTTCATTACCATCTAATCTCAAATGGTGCTCTGTGCAATCTCCAGAGGCCCTCCCTTGGCCCAAAGTAGAAAAAAAAGACAAATATCACAATCACACAAGTGGCAACTCAGTTGCAGTACCAATCATACCGTACCCCTAATAATTTAAATCCAGGCCAACCACCCTTTTTTCTCTGCCCTAGATACAGAACTGATTTAGTAACTTCCAATGCAAAATTCACATTGCTGTCCCTTTCTCTAAGCTAAACATGGTCCTTGGCATGTCTCCTTTTATCGTATTACTGCACAGCTACACTCATTATGTAGATAGACAAGCAACACATCCAGTTTTTCCATAGTAAAGCCTTGGTAATAAATTTTACGTAGGGTCCATGCCCTTGTCATTCCTTCTTGCAGTTCTGGAACTTTCTCATTCTACTTATGAGCCTTTACAGATTACCAGTAGATAACAACTACCAATATAAGTGTAAGGGATTCTGTCCTTATGATGTGCAAGGAAATGTGGAGTATAGAGTAGCCTGAAAATGGACCTTAAATTTAAAAAAAAGATAGTTGTTCTAAATTTGGATTATTGTGCACACACACACACACACACACACACACACACACACACACACACACACACACACACACACACACACACACACACACATATATATATATACACATATGACTAACCAATCTTAAACTAATGAAGGTTTATGATGGAAACAGTTCAAGGTGATTTCTTTAAAAAGGGAATGCAAAAAAAGAAGCAAGCAGACAACAGTTTCCTGTTTTTTTCGATTATTTATACTGATTATTGTTTTTAGCAATTTATATATAGCACTTTTATTGCCTGCTGCTTAGTTTTTGAGTGTATTTTATTGCTATTAAGTAATCTGCATGGGTAACTGATTTGTTTGCAGTTAAAAGCATTCTGTATCTTTACAAATCTTTACCTGTTTAAAAACTTTGGCTTGCCACGGTGGTGCAGCGGTTAGCGTTGCTGCCTCATAACAAGAGGTTCTCTGGTTCAATCCTTGGCTGGGATGCCTTCTGTGCAGAGTCTGCATGTCCTCCCTGTGGTCGTGTGGGTTTCCTCTCACATCCCAAAGACATGCCATAGGTGGATGGGACACTTTCAACTGGCTCTAGGTGTGAGTGTGTGCATTCTGTGGAAGGTTGGGTGCTGGGCTGGCAACTCGACACCATTAAACTCCACTGCCAATCATGAGCAGACAGGTGATACGCTGTGGCGACCTCTAACTGGGAAAAGCTGAAAGAAGGAAAAGATCTGTTTAAAAGCTTTCATTTTGTGGCTTTCTGTAGTGCTTACTGTTTGTAGGCTAATAGCTTTATTATTGTCCCTACCCTCCCTCCCTGTTGGTGTCTTGCTGTTATACTTGGTGGCTTTGTAGTTGCCCGCCCCTACTGTAAATCTGATCTGGGACACTTCTCCCAGTCTAGTGTCATTAGCTCATTCTACCTAATACAGAGAGAACATTTGATAAGGCCTTCTGTTTTTCCTTTTTCCCTTTCAAAAAAAAAAAACAAAATTTTTTGCCTGAATCTCCTTGTGTTCTGACTGTGCTTCTCAAACATTTTGGAAATATAGAACATATTTTAGAGCATTTAATATAATTGTAATTACCTTAATATTACTACAACTCAAGTACTCTAGGTTGCACTGCATCTGAAGTGTTTGTGTGTTTTACCTGCTTTTCTGTATATATAGACTTCTCTGTATATGTAGACTAGCTACTTATTCTGCTGTGTTACTGCCTCTTAAATCGTTTTTCAGTTGTGCACTTGCCTTGCTTCATTTAAAAAGTTTTAAATTGCTAATTTTGTAGAGTTTTAATTGCATTTACTGTTTAGGGGTACACACTCAAGTGTGTTAGCTTTTTCTGTGTTTATTTACTGTATTATTGCATTGCTTAACCTGTTTCAACAAAAAAAAAAATACTATCTTGTTTGCTCGTTTCCCACCTTTTCTAGCCAGTCCATATCCCAGGCTTTGTCTCGGGACTTTATTTTCTGTGCTCAGAGCTATCCAGACCTTGCTGTGGTAGTGGGAAGTCCTACCACCTACCAGTGGGACTGGTGAGCATTGTACTGCTGATCTAACGCTAGAGGAGTGGTTTCCAGCTCTGAAATTGTAATTTTATTAGCCTTTTTGGGTTGATTTTTATCCCTTTCAACTTTCTGGCTTAAAAACGCATGTGTTTGCACATTTTTCACATTGTGCAGCACTGCGAGGCTACAATGAAACCATTCAAGGTGCCAGAAAGTCTGGTCTTCAAATTTTCCCTTAAAACTAGCTGATTTCCCAGTAGTAGCACTAAAATCTGAACCCCTGTGACTAGCACTTGCTCTAGAAGAGCCTGCTGGAAAGCACTAGGAAGCCTGAAACTGATACAAGCACTCAGCTCTCCTTGTCAATAAGGAGAAATTAATCATAGGCACTAAACAGCCTATAATTGCAAAGTACCTTGCAAAGGTAAGGGAAAACAGGTCTCAAACTTTACAAAAAAGTACCTAAACAGGCATGTCCAAGGGTCAGCTTCCAGTGATTTCTCCTGTCCAGCTGGTGAATCTGGGCATACTGGGGCAATGAGGCAACTGTCTCATGTACACAGACAATCCTCTCCTCCTACCACCCAGCACTACAACCTGCGAGAGATGCACTTACATAGCCAAACTGGAAGCAAAGCTCTCTCCGGCCAAGATTGTGCTAGACAGTCAAGAGGAGAAGGTTAACAACTGCATTACACCTCAAGCAACTCTTAGTCCTTCAAAACCCACACCATCAGCACACACACATAGCAACACTAAATCCACATATGCGGAGGCCCTTAACATTAACCTGCCCAAGCAACAAGGACCTCCGAAGCCGAAACGCAAACAAACACCAGTCACAACCAAAGTGACAAATAGCTCAGAACACCAGTGTGCCACCCAACAACAGCCCCTAAGGCAAGACAATGTACCCAACACGTTAGTCATAGGTGACTCTATAGTCAGGCACACTGATATCCCACTCACCAGGCTGAACAAGGAGAAAATTACAGTCAACTGCCTGTCGGGTGCCAGGATCCGCCACATAACGCATGCACTCAAGTCATTCCACAACAAGTACAAATAAGACTCTGTCATTGTCCATGCTGGAGGGAATGACTTGAGATGTACCTCCCTGGACTACATGAAAAGAGACATGGAAGAGCTCTTGAATCATGTGACTCAGGCAGGTATGACCCTAGCCCTGAGTAGCATCCTGCCTTCGCCCAGAATGATACCACAGTATAAGGACAAAATGATTTACTTCAACAATAGGCTAAGCTTCTGGTGTCATTCAAAGGGGATCCAGTATTTGTCTGCCTGGGAAGACATGATCGACAAACCACGATGCTTTGCCAGAGATGGTCTGCACCTGTCACCCCTGGTATTTAGGTTACTGGCTAAAGCTTTTGCCACCTCTATAGTGCCTTTTTTAGGCAAGGTTCAAAGGATAAAACCACCACCGTAACAGATACAAGTATGCAAAATCTGAAGGTAATGCTACTCAATGCTAAAAGTCTAGACCTCAAAATGCACTCTCTCGAGGCACTTCTAAAAATGGAGAACATCGATATCTGTGCAGTAACTGAGACCTGGTTCAAGGCTCCAGAGAGCAGCCCTGCAATACCAGGCTACAATTCTTACCACACTTTTTGGCCACAAAACCAAGACCAAAAAACTAAAGGTGGAGGAGTGTCTATATTCACCAAGGATATTCACACCTCCAGGCTAGTTGCCCAACACAATGCGTCTGAAATTCTCCAGGTGCAACTAACACTAGGTAAGACTGCAATCCAAATTGTAACTTGCTACAGATCCCCCACCATGCCCCAAGATTCTCACTACACCTTTCTAAACATACTAGAAAATATTAAGATACAACCAAACACCCTAATACTGGGTAATTTCAACTACCCTACCATTAATTGGGAAAACTACTCAGGTATCAACTTCTTTTTCCAACGGTTCTTGGAATTCATAAATTCCAATGCCCTGGATCAACTAATCCATTGTCCCACCAGGGGCTCCAATATCCTAGACCTGGTCATTACCAACATGAGAGATAGATGATCCACACCAGTGGTCACCCCCTCATTGGTCACGTCTGACCATAAGCAAATCACCCTTGACATCCACATCCCAACCCCACCCCCCAGTAAGGAAACCTCCTTAATAAACTTCTCCAAAGCCAAGTTCATGCTACTGAAGTCAGAAGTGACAAACTTCACAACACCCACGCAGACGGGATCTGGAAGTTCAACTGCAGAATCCTACACCAAGGCACTGTACAAGGACATCCACTCATGCATGAATCGTGCCATTTCAGATAGAACCAAGATACTCTTCTCCAAAAAAAGGAAGCCAATCTGGTGGTCCCCTGCTATAAACAAACTATACAACAGAAGATAGAAACTGTTGCAGAAAAGAGGAAAATCCCAGGATGCAAAAAACTCCCTCACCAGCCTTAGTAAAAAGCTGAGATCCCTCATAAAATCCTCAAAAGCTAGCTACGACAATAAAATTGCCAAAGTTTCCAAAGACAACCACAAGGCATTCTATAGTTATGTCAAAAATCTAAATAGCAATGCTCAGATCGGCTGTGAGCTACAACAGAATGGCATTAAATATACTGATCCCAAGAATATTGCCAATATTCTGGCAGATCGATTTAGTGCCAACTTCACCCCCCTCTCACCCACTAAAGGGCCCATCTCAATACCAAAAGATTGCCAAATTCCGATAATCACAGCCATACAGGTAGAAACCGCACTCTCCAAAGCTAAGAATACAGCATTCATGGGACCAGATGACATCCCAGGCTGTGTACTACATGAACTACAAAATGAACTGGCACCTCATCTAAGTGTCATGTTTAATCATAGCCTCACCTCAGGCTTTGTGCCCACTGAGTGGTGCACAGCTACTGTTATCCCGCTCCACACTGGAGGATCCGCCTTGGATCCCGAGAACTACCATCCCATCAGTCTGACAAGCCTGATCTGCAAGGGCATGGAACGCATTATCATGGAACTTATAAACAAAGACATTGGCAAGCTTCAAACACTGGACCCCATTCAGTTTGGGTTTGTGAAAGGCCGATCTTGTCTCCTGAATCTGACTGACTTCTTCAAATCAGTCTCCAGAGCTGTGGACTAGGGTAAGGCAGTCCACACAGCCTATCTGGACCTTGCCAAGGCCTTCGACACCATCCCCCACTCTGGAATCATAGATAAACTTACTAAGCTGGGCATAAATCCCCATGTCACTTGATGGGTTTCCAACTGGCTTACTGACAGAACCCAGAGTGGAAAAGTAGCCGACTCCAAATCCAGCTTCAGACAAGTGACAAGTGGAATACCTCAGGGTTCAAATCTGGGACCACTCTTGTTTGGCATCTACTTCTCTGAAGTACAGGCCAGCACTAAGGGACTCTGGATAACAACATGTGCAGATGACTGCAAACTGGGAGCCATTATTGAATCCCCAAATGATGTGGATATTCTACAAAAGGGCCTTACAGAAACAGATGCCTGGTGCCAGAGCCATGGGCTCAAGCTTAATGCCAAGAAATGTATAGTTTTCCCCTTTGGAAAAAAACATGTACCCATGAATTACCACATAGGTGGCAGGACTCTAAACATCCAAAGTGTGATGAAAGACTTAGGGACACAGGTGGACAGTGGTCTCACTTTCAATAACCACATTGCACAAGAGTCAGGAAATCCTTCTATGTGGCATACCTCATCACTAAGGGCTTTACATCCAGAAAAAAGGAGGTCATTGTCCCACTGTATTCATTCGTCATTAGTCCCTTTATAGAGTATAATGCCCCATTTGGTATGTAGCTCACAAGACATCTGCAACAGCTGGAAAGGCCACAGAAATACCTCACTGAAAGAATCACAGGCCTAAAGCAGATGTCATATGCTGACCATCTAAAAAAACTCCAGCTATACTCTCTGGCATATCATCTACTCAGAGGCGATCTCTGCTTAACATACAAGGCCATGTCAAATCCTGAGCTGTTGGACATGTTCCACTTAAAGAAATCCCAGTCCTTCAGAGCCACATGCTCCAGGGATCTAAACCTTATCATCACAATGAACAAAACATGCTGGAGGGATAGGTTCCTGACCCAGAGACTCCCCATACTCTGGAATAGACTGCCCATACATGTCAAGCAGAGCGCCTCATTGGCCCTCTTAAAAAGGAACCTTGATGATTGGATGGGAGATAGGAAATTCACCCCGGGGATCATGTTAGTTGCCCTGCTAGATAGGGGCCCAGAGAAGTAAATATTGTGGGAAGAAATATCCAGGGGAATTGTTATGGCTAGGCTTGCATAGGCCTTAGAGCCGATAGCCTAGTAAAAACCTATGAACATATTTCACTTAATGAGGTCAGAAACACATTATGTGAAATTCTTTTGTATGTACACTAATAAGCCCAGTCTATGCAAACAGCTTTCTGAGTTTTTAGACAAGGTTTGTTTATAGGATTCCAGCCCCTAAGGAAAAGAGGGATAAAACCCTTACAGCATCAGGTGGAGGAGAACAGGAGTGAGCAACTGGTGCCAGTTTGCTGATCCATGGAAGGGGGGCAGCAGCCCAGGATCAGTGCAATAGCAGCATTAAGATCCTGGCTGGCTTTGTGATGCGGGTGGTATACTACTTGGTCAGAAAGTCATGCATACACTGAAATCAGCATACACCTCCCTAAGGCAGCATTTGCAGAACTCACAAAGTTACCACAGGGTAGTAGTAGTGAGGGCACCCCTGGTGGCAGCAGTATGATGGTGCTCCAGTATCCTGAGTCTCCTCACTACTCTTGATGTGGGTCAGGGTGAGCTTGGAAATTTCTAAGGTTGATCCAGTCGACTTAACGAATGAGAAGAAGAGCTGTTCGCAGCTGAAGGACAGTTTCAGTTTATTTATAGCAATACAGAAAAAATGCTTTCATGCTTTCTTACAGTAAAATAAGAGATGTACCATAACAGAAGAACAAGCCCATTCACAGCAGTCTTTCCGGTGTTTAGTTCACAGTTCCAATATTCCTTCATGTAGGATTTTCAAAAAAAAAATAGTTTCAGCAGGTTTAAGCACACAAGTAAAGATTTGGTTGGCTGCAACCTGAAGAGTGGTGGGCTTGTAAGCTGCAAGTTTGGAGGGTCATCCTCATCTACATTCTGAGACGAGACTGCCTATGCATATGTGTTCACTAAGAATTCTTTGAAAAAAATCGGAAACTATTAATATTGGTCATTAATACTGGTTAATATTTGTTCTAAACACATCAGATTTAATTGCCTAAAGACTTGTTCTGCCTCATTGTCCACTTAACTTTCAAGAGTTTTACTTTTGTTAAGTCAAACACCAAACAAGCAATGGTAGAAAAAATAGGAATAAATTTACAATTATAACCAGCCAGGCTGACAATGACCTCACCTTACTTTTAGTGCTTCTGAACAAACCATATCTTAATTGTTTAATGACTTGTTCTGCCTCAAATATCCATTTAACTTTCAAAGGAGCTTTATCTTCATCAGGTCAGTCACCGAGCAAGTAATGGTGGAAAAATTAGCAGTACATTTACAGTAATAGCCAGCCAGGCTGAAGATAGCTTCAGCTTGTGTTTTAGTAGTTGTCAAGGGCCAGTTCTGTACTGCTTCAATTTTTTCAGGCTGTAGTTTTACTATCCCTTGGTCTATTACATTACCCAAACAGTGGGCTTCTGCCATGTTTATCATATAAAAATAATGAGTTCCATTCAGGATCAAACCAAGCAGACAGTCTATCCTATTCAGGATGTATGCAAAGTCAAAGTCTATTCAGACCAGATATCAAAATTCAAAAAACGGAAACACATGATGGTTTTAAAAAGCTACTCAGCGAAAGCTCTTACCACTTATTCTGAATAAAAAGTTTTTATCATTAATTTTTTGGTCTTTGATGGTGGAACATTTTGGATATATATGAAGAGCTTTTATGGTCTGAATAGACTTATGTGCTGTGCTTTGCACTGTGTTTCCGTTTTTTGAATTTTGATATCTGGTCTGAATAGACTTTGACTTTGCGTACATACTGACTAGGATAGACTGTCTGCTTGGTTTGATCCTGAACAGAACGCATTATTTTTATATGATATTTGCTTTTTACATCCTCTTCAGGATCATTTTTTTGTTGGAGGTGAATTTTTTTTTTGGATTATTCTGCCATGTTTAATTTGCACACAGCTGGGTTGGCAGCTAGCCAAGCTTGATGCAGGTAATTTGAGATGGCTTCAACTTTAGGGACATTTATTTTCCAATCCTCAGAAAATAGTACATATAAACATCTTAGGAAGGCTGCATGCCTAGTATGGGTTCTATAAATATTGTGCATCAGCCTCTAGATTGTTGCACATGCTCTGTGAAAACCAAAAGGTATGGATCTGTAGCATAAACATCCATCCTGTGATGAAAATGTAATTTTCCCTTATCTTCTGAAGCTGGTAGAATTTTCTGTTAAGTCTAAAGCAGATAGAAACCTAGCTCTGATGATTTTTTTAGTTGGGATATAACTTAAATTTACATATGTTATTTAAGTCTCTGAAGTCATTGCAAAATATAGAGTGATCTGGTTTGGGGACCACCACAGTGGCACTAGTCCACTCACTTTCGGATTTTTCTATGACCCCTATACAACAAAGGGATTCTGGTACACAGTTTCAATTTAACTTTCTCATAAAGGATGTTTCTGTGATTTGTTAGATTAGACTAGTTCTGCCGGGCAACTCTGAAAATAGATCTTTATTCCTAAGTACAAATTCCTTCACTTTTTTATTCTGGGACATTGATGCCTTATCTAGTTTAACTTGAGGACATTCACACTGCATAAACTTAAGTTCTTTTCTAAATCATCAGAACATTCATGCAGTATAACCTTTTTTTTTCTTGGTTGCCTCATCCTATAATTTGCTTTGTTTACTCGTTCTACTGTTTCAAAACATCTTTGACATTTAGCAAGAACTTATCAACTGCAGTGTGTGTGAACATGATCACTTTACCCCCTAGTTTGGATTCTGTGAGACGAGCATTTTTGTTATTCATTCATTGTTGTGTCTCCTCACTGTCTCCATATGTTTTCACTATAGTCATTTTGCTTCTTAACCTTTTGTCTGTAAAATATCCTGTCACACTTTTAAAAGCAATATTTTCCCTCTCCCACATTTCTTTAGCTGTATTAGTCAGAAATGTCTGCCATACAATTGTTCAAATAGTGGGAATCCACTTAAGTCTTTGGGTACTTCCCTTAAAGCATAGATTTGATAAGGAAAGTGTTGGCCCCAAAATCTCCCATGGATGGTATACCAAGCTGTTTAACTCTTTCAAATGAAAAATTGACAAAGTTTATCTGTTATTCTGGGCATGAACATGGTGCCTTTGTTAAGACAGAGTTCTCAGAGAATTCTTATTCTAGAAAAAAAAGCATCAGTAGTTCTTTTGCTTTGGACTTTGCAATGACTGTCAACAGGGGCACTCTCTCAGTAAATTTTGTTGTATAATCGGTATTTACCATAATGCACTGAATGCCCTTACACAGTGTTACAAGTGCTCCTATAATGTCCTCTGCAATTCCTACAAATGGGATTTTCGTTAGGTAAGGGTGTTTCTGTCAAAGAGATTTTAAATCTTGGTTTGGTTAATGCCTTTAACATTCAGGGCAAGCTGCATATATGTTTTCTATGCCTTGCTTAATACCATGCCAGTAAAATCCAACTAAAATCCTAGCTTTTTTATCTAGTCCTAAATGATGAATGAAAATGTGGCTAAATGCTAACTTCATCACAATTGCTGTGAAACACCAGGAAACTTAGAAGTAGTTCATCAGCATGTCCTTGTCTTTAGTTACTGATTGTGCAAGTATTTCTTAAGTCACGGCAGACTGTTCAGGATAAATGAATCTTCACAGTAGTGGCATTCATTTAGTTTGCTGTTTTAAACTGGATTTTAGTAACCAAAATAAAGGCAGTGAATATTAATGTTGTAATGTTGTATAAACAGATTATGATATCTCAGTAACCATTCAAGCAAGACACATACTGAAGCAGGATTCTCTTCATATAGCTGTTTGCTTTCACATGAGGTTATGCAGTTCTGTCTGTGTTACCTGGATGTTGAGATATTTAGAGAAATATGAATATTATTACAGTACATATAAACAGTATAAAACTACTATTAAATATCTCTTTAGCTGCATTAGACAGAGGTCAAACATCAATACAGCTGTGTTTGCCATCATGTATACTTCAAGATAAAATCTTCTGATGCCTTGTAAGTAGCATGGTTTTGGAATTATTAATGCAAATATGAACAAGTAATACTTGACGCCTAGAGGCGCAGTAGGCAGTAACTGCAGAAATACCTGGAAGAGCTATGAGATTAACATGGCTTATCTGGCGGGCAGATAAATGAATTTCCATTAGCATACTGACATGAAGAGGAGAAAAACAGCTGCTTCACTTATAAATGCAGATGTAACTTCTCCCCTTCATCTAATTCATCATTTATAAAAGGGTACTCAGAAAATACTTTTCTAACACCAGTGTTACTGTTAGTTTTACTCTTCTTCAGCAGTCGTCTTAGTAGCTTCAACCTTAGAATCCATATTCTGTTTTTGAATGACTCTCTACTTTGTTGTAACAGAGAGAAACTAAAGATTAACTACGGGTGCTTACCTCGTATTATTCACACTGACCTCTCATTACTTAATGGTTTGATATTCTTAACTATGGTCCCTTCCCTTTCAGTCTCTAGAATGACATATTTTATTATTTTGACAACTTTTTTTGGAAGATTCACCAGATTTATCTAACTTATTCATCTTAGTTCCCTTTATTTCTTCTGGTTCTACAAATTCTGTTTTACTAAGATTATGTATATTAGCAGTTTGAATGGCTGCTCTTTCTCCCTATAACTTCCAGTTATTGACCAATTATAACATCATAAGTTAAGTTATGGTCCAGCTCCAACAGGTGTAACACTTTTCCGAACAGGGTTTGTATTGCTGCTTGTAAAATGGGGTAAATATTTTTGTCTCCATGTAAGCACATTAAATCAGTTTTCTTCTTGCTAGCTGTTTCATTCTGTTTACTAGCCATTTTATGCTTACCAACACAATTCCTGAGCTCTATAACCCTAGTAAGTCTCTTTCTATGACAATATTGTATATACCAAGTTTTGAAATAGTACAATGGCAGAGAGTAGACTCTATCATACCCTTCTAGCAGTTAAAAGTCCAGAATTATCACACTTGATACATTCATATTCTTTATGTATAATTTTAGGAATAGCTTATTGGATAGCATTAATAGCTTTTAAAGGTACAATATTTGTGTCAGCAGTCGTGCAATATTTTGCAATGTATTCCTTTCTAGAAGCTTTAAAACAAGCCGATTCAGAGGGTGACATATTTTTTGTCTGCAGACAAACAGAAAACTACCTTAGTGAATGCTTACTTTTAACCCTCAGTGCAAGAACATCTGGCTTAAAGTTTGCAATGTCAGTTAATCTTTCTACTCAACCACCTAGCTGCTCAGATGACTTGGGGTGACTCTGAAGTGCCCATTTTCTTAAGCAACTAGGAAGTGCCATTTTAAAATTATTTTCAGCCAAGATTTCCAAACTTTTGCTTATGTTATTTGCAGGAAGTTATCAACAAAGTTTCAAAAAACACATTTTCAGTCATTTATGACTATACCGATCTATCCATTCAAAATGTCCAGATCTGAAATGTAAGGGACTGAGCCTCAATTGAATCCTGACTTTTGCCAAAATCTCATTTAGTTGTATGCATTAGCAACCCTTATGTCCATGTGTGCCTTTAATGAGTCGCTGGTCAGATGAGATGATAATACCCCGAATCATTCATCTTCATTTTTTCTAGCTATGTCTCAAATGGCACTAGATATGCCTCTAGTCATCTTCTATTCTCAGTTATTTCTGCAGTGTACTGGGATTTTGGATTGACAATGGATTAAATAACTGGTTTATCATTCTGGATATTTACTGTTGGAAATTGATTAGGTGGAGGTCAGTGGCTACACATCGTTAGAGCTGTAGTAGAGCTCAGATTCATATTAGAGTTCAGCAAAGCCTCAATTACATTTTATGTCTTAAACTGTAGCCTCAGCTACTTTCTATATCTTAAACTGTATGCAATGCCAATACTTCAAAATAAATGTTTGCCAAAAAAAAATCAGCTACATGCAAGTTTTGTTATCACAGGATGAAGCAATAAAGTTTTTCAAGGCAACCTTTCTCACTGCCATACAAATCTCTTTTGCTGGAGTATATTTCCATAGGAGGAAAAAGGATTTGTATGCTTTTTGCTCCATTTGAGGAAGTTAACATTCCTTTTAATTTTCATTCTGTAAGTATCACTATAAGCATTTGCATTTCAATCAAGAAAGCTGCATTCCTATTTGGAGCGGTGTGAAGTTGATTCAAGCAGAGCACATTCATGTGACAACACATGCGACAACTGGAATGCCCACAGAGATACCTTACTAAAAGGATATAAGGCCTAAATAACATGTCCTACATGGACCAACTCAGAGCCTTGTCACTATGCTCAATATCCTACAGACTGCTAAGAGGTGACTTGAGTCTGACATACAAGGCATCCTCCAATGTAATACTGATGAATTTACTGCACATCAGTAAGTCAAATGGCATCAGAGTATTTGGTTTAAGGATCTAAACCTCTTCTGCAACTTCAACAGAATGATATGGATGGGCAAGTATCATACCTCTCAACTGTTCAGATTTTTGCAGAATGTCAAGATTTTTGCCTCATATTTTTGATCTATTCTGCAGAACATTTGTGGTCTTCTGACATATCCCTAGGATTATCTATGGATGGAAGTCATTAATAATGACATACATTTAAATTTCAGACTTCAAATCCTTCAGAAAATGTATGTTAACACAAACCTTATTACTCTAGCAACTTTCTAAGTTTATAAGAGCAATGTTTAAAATCTGTTCCTATTTTTGGGTCTTTGTCCCTCCATTTTGTCAGGCTTTGTCCATATTTCTTGCACTAAGAAGTTGAGAGGTATGGCAGGTATATCTTGCAGAGAATACTGCTGCTCTGGAATAGACTCCCTAGCCACATAAAACAAAATTCATTCCTGTCCATATTATACCACAATTTGGATCTATGGATGGGACACAGAAAACTTACCCCAGGAATGCCCCTGTACTACTAATGGAAAGAGGCATCTCGTAAATATATTATCCCATGTGTAGGTGTCCTCAAATTATCTATGGTTTGATACCAGTTATTCTTATTAGGAGAAATATATAATTATCGACCATGGGATGGGTAAGACTAATCTTTAACCAAATGAGATTAATTAGACATCAAAAAAAGGAAAGAGGCTGGGCTTAAAATGGTTGCAAGGGCAACTAGCATAGTACTTATCTATAAACATATGAATCTATGTAACTTACAATGTTGCAGTTTCTTAACATGTTTTTTTTTCCTGCCTGCATTATCCACCCATGTAACATTCTGTTGTCCGGCAGGAAATAAAATCGTTCACTGCAAACAGCTTTCTCAGTTTCAGAAAAAGTTTTTATCTTCAGAGACAAAAGAAAAAAGAATGCATTCTTCCAGGAAAACATGGAGAGTACAAAATCAAGGCCATTCCCAGTAAAATAAATAAATACTGCTCATAAGCTTAGAAAGTTGCTACAATTACATGTTCTGCATTATCTAGGCATACAACATCAGCAGGATATATTTCCATAATAAAAAGATACTTGACTAAGGTGAGATATAAAAAAATATAAGAGATGGAAAAAGCGACCAAGCTATAATTTTGAAAACTGAAATAAACAAGCTGGACAGACAGATTAAACACAATGTGAGACAAAATCAAGACAACTATGAAGAGAATGTATATAAAGATATTAAGCATAATAACACTTAAGATGTGGGAGGAGTAAAGCTATACCAATTGATAGTGTTTGCAGGTTCTAAAATGTATTCTTAGACACAACAGATTATACACATATTTACATAATTGTATACAAAGTAGACTGGCTTCACAAAGGGTGTGATACAGTCTCCTAGTCATATTCAGGTAATCTCATATACTGAAATCAAATCAGATTATATTGAAAAAGAGCTATGGAAACTGGATCCAAATAAAACACTGGTAGGAGACAGAATTAGTAATAATGCCTATTATTTCCTCTGCTGTATAAATAAGGGGAGATTCCTCAAGATTGTAGACCTGTACTTGTTAAATCTTTTTTAAGTGAAAGGGAAGTAGGACAAACCCAGAGTCATACAGACCCATAGGTTTACTTTCATGTTGTGGAAAAATAATGGGGAAAGTAATATTAGATAAGTTATTGTCAGAAATGGAAAGGCTGGAACTTGAAACCATATATCAGCATGCATAGGTTGAAAACTGATCTATTACCACCTGCAACATAATGTTCTATAACAATATAATAGCAGCTGCGAATGAAAAATTGTGCTGTGATGTAATTTATATAGAATTAACTTCAGCATTTGAGTGACATACACAAAACACTGATCAATAAACTAGAACAACTAGATATTGATGTACTCTTAAAAAGATCAATATTTGCAAGGCTTACAAATAGGACATGGTGAATATCATACAGCAATTGGACAGGTGAAATTTAAGCTTACAGTCAGGATGCCCCAGATGGCTCTGTCCTAAGCCAATACTTGTTTAGATTGTATCTTTCAGATCTATCTTTCTCATCTTAGGTGTTCTACAGTCTATATAAAGATGACTTGAAATTGGGTAAACTGATTACATATGTTACAGATAGGGCATGGCTGCAAAAGAACTTAACTAAATTAACCATTTGGGCAAAGGAGAATAATACATTGATGAATACATCAGAAATTAAGCATATGAAATTTGGGAGATATTAACTAAAAGCTGGATATTTAATACAGCACACAGTGATTGAAACTGTAGATTCAAGTAGAGATCTGGATATGTGGGTAGATCCAGCTTTGAGTTTTTCTAATCAGCATCATCATCAGCCCTCTTTTCTTATTTTTTACATGGGGGTTTGGGTATCATGTTAGCTGCTGCCATCTCTCTGATTCAATGCCACACTCCTGCCTTCTTAAACAGTCATGGCTGACTGTCACAGATCTTCCTTCCCACAATCCATCCACCTCTTTGCTGAATGTCCTCGTTTCCTCTCACCTTCTTCCTTTCTGTTCCAAATCTTCTTCACCAGATTGTCTTCTGCTTTTCTGCTTATGTGTCCAAACCACCATAACCACCATTTGTTTAATAATAATTATAGAAATGGAAAGTTCTATAGAAAGAATTATAAAGCCTAGGAAATCAGAAATTATAAAATTATTGTTAGTTACAGTAAATTAGACCCAAACTTGAGTATGGAATAACAATATGGAAACCTTATTGAAAACAAGCATGAATAAACTGGAAATAGTACTGCAGGAATATACCAAGGGCAGACATAGATGTAAAAATTTAAGTTATTATGAAAAATTAAAATATCTGAACTGGTATAGTGCTTTATATAGTCATTTAAAAGGACATCTTATTCGTGTATATAGGGCATTTAGAGACAACTACCTGTGGAAATGCTTGGCATTATCAAAATGTATTAGACAATCATCAGACAACCTAAAGGAATGGGAAGTGTTCTAACTGGTTCTCTGAGAGAGCAACTGATACATGGAATAGACTACCAAATTACATTAAAGCAAGCACTAGTTTAGATATTTTAAGAACAGCCTGGATAGTTATTATGAGAGCAACTGTGTTGGTATACTGACAAGCTAAAAGGGCTTTAATGCCTGTGCTTGAAATATTTGTAGGTATCTATTTTGACATCAGAACATTTATTTTGATTGCATTCGGCCTGACATTGTCGATACTATATAACTTAAAAATTTTGATTGTACTGTATGTACTGCAGCTTTTCTTGCTGGGTCTCTGCTGAAAAAGGGCCTTTATGCCAGGTCAGACTTCTACAGTCAATAAATGTAAAATAAAATAAATAAAAATAAAATTTCCATGGTCCGGTTCAGATTTGCAGCATTCTTTTATATAGTTTATTTCAAAACAAAAGGAGACTTAAAGTCGTTAATATTCTCTAAACATTTTATCACACAGCTGGAGGTAAGTTCAACTAGTTTGCCTGTTCAAACTTCAGGGACACATTTCAGACTTTAGACTTGAGGAATACATTCCTGCTTTAGACTTAACTATCTGGAGATTCCTCTATGTAATCCATTCTCAACACAGGATTCAAATATCTGATTTTTTTTCCAGCGATATTGTTCATTATCCATATCGCAAGATTTATCTTCCCCTTTCTAGTTGTTATGTAGACTTATCTCATCTTGATTAGATTGTCTGCTATGTACTTCTCCCTTATAACATATTAATTCTTAAATGAGAAAGTATTAGACACAACCCCAAAAGGTGCGATGTTCTGCATTCTCCAGGATATGGAATCAACATGCCATAAACATGTGTGTGTGTGTGTGTGTGTGTGTGTGTGTGTGTGTGTGTGTGTGTGTGTGTGTGTATGTGTGTACTTTTGGTACTGTGTTTCATTTGTAGTGAATAAAACAGCCAAAGACTCAGTTTGCTTGAATTATTGCATATACATATATACGGTTCCCATTCAGAAGCCTGAAACATCATAAGCCTGAAAATCAAAATCCTGAAACCAAAAGCCTGAAAATTCAGAATCCTGAAAACTCAAAATCTTGAAAGCCCAAAATCCTGAAACTCAAAATCCTGAAAACACAAAATAGACATACTGATGTCATTGTGGCTTTGCTATTGTTAGCCCTGTGGTGTTAGGTCATGCATTGGGGTCAGGTAAGTGCGCAGTTGGTTTTATTTTAGGGTTAGGGGCGGTTTAAGTGAGTTAGAGTTAGGGTGCAGGTTAGGCATGTATGCAATAGTGACAAATATTGGGGTTAGGGGCGGTTTAAGTGAGTTAGGGTTAGGGCGCGGGTCAGGTGAGTGTGTGATAGTGACGGACCTTAGGGTTAGGGTTAGGGTCAGGGTCAGTTGGTAGATATTAGTGTCTTTATAGTGACATATTAGCATTATTTGTGTTTTCAGGATTTTGTGTTTCAGGATTTTGGTCTTTCAGGATTTTGGGCTTTCAGGATTTTGAGTTTTCAGGATTCTGAATTTTCAGGCTTTTGGTTTCAGGATTTTGACTTTCAGGCTTATGATGTTTCAGGCTTCTGAATGGGAACCATATATACACATATAAATATGTATACATTTATATATATATATATATATATATAGAGAGAGAGAGAGAGAGAGAGAGAAATTGTCATTGCATACATTTATAGGATGCTGAAATTTTAAGAAAATTTGTCTCTGATATAGTTGGTAAAATTATGTTATATTAAAACTTAAGTGACTATAACATAACTCTGGAGTTTTCTCTTTTTGCAGTTGTGTGATCCTGGAGGTAGTTTATTTAAATTCCAATGGTCTAGAGGTGGAATGTCTCATTGGAGAGGAAGGTGAAACTCCCCACATAAAAACAAGTTATTTATGTTTTTGTGATCACAAATGTAACTCATTGGTTTATATCTGTATTCACTTTGGTTACATTATTTTAAATGGTGATAAATGTTATTTCCAGTGTGGTTGCTGAATGTTTTTACTTTCATTCCTTCTCATCAATGCATCAGTGATAATTTATTTGATATATCTATATATATATATATATATATATATATATATATATATATATATATATATAAATAGAGAAAGAGTATAGAGAGAGACAGATAGAAAGAGAGATGTGTGTGTGTGTGTGTGTGTGTGTGTGTGTGTGTGTGTGTGTGTGTGTGTGTGTGTGTGTGTGTGTGTGTGCGTGTGTAAGTATATCGATCTATCTGTCTATCTATCTATCTATCTATCTATCTAGGGAGAGATAGATATATTAACTAAAAACTCAATGACTAAATGGACTGCACTGTTAATAGTCCAAATAGAGGACAAAATATTTCTGACCTGGAACTTACAAATGTTGCATCATGATGCACAACTCTGATAGTAACTCCCTCAGCAACTAAGTCAAACTATAAGCTAGTAACCTTTTCCTTCTAACCTCTAACCCCCCTGAAATGAATATATCAGAATCCAAATACTTCAGGTACACAGATCTCCTTCAATACTACAATGAAGTCTCAAAACTCACTCTGTTCCACTCCCTGGAAGCACTCCTTACCCTGGAAAATATTGATGTGCATCACCATAGATTCCTGGTTCAAGCCATTGAAAGCACATCATTAGTATAGGGTTTCAATGCCTATCATTATGTTCAGGCTCATGACCTTCCTTAGAAAAAGGCACTAACGAGAGTGGTGTCTTGATAATCTTAAAAAAATTAATCTCAAGACTTGTTAGAGAAGATAATGTCTTGGAACTCTTCCATCTCCAACATGCCATTAACAAACCCCTTATCATAGTAGAGTTAACTATAGGACCCCCTCTATATCCCTCTCTGCCTATATCTAGCTAATATGGAGTACCTTTGTATTAAGCAAAACACTACTTTCCTTAGGAAATGTCAGTAACCCCTCCATGAACTAGGAAACTTATACATCCTCAAACTTATGCTCAGAAATTTCTGGACTTCATCAGTACAAACTTCCTGGGCCAGCTAATCCACACCCCAAACAGGAGCAATAAAATCCTGGACTTAGTCCTTAACAATTTGGGAAAGCTTTGCTCCCCACCAAGTATTACTTTCTCCCTGACCAAATCAGCCCACCAGTCAATCATATTCACCATAAGACTGAAGTCTGTAACATCCACTAATATCTCAGTAATCAGAGATTATGCAGAGGCAGTTCTACTAAAATTGAGTGAAGGCTGGGCTAAGTTTAAAAGCCCTTTCCATCTTGTTGACTCCAGTACTTATAAAGAATCATTCAGTGACAAATGTTATGCCCATGAAAAAAGCTACAAAGATGCATCTGTGCCCCTCAGAAATAATTACAATGCCAAATTCAAAAATAAACCCCTGTGGTGGAACCCACATATAAACAAACTCTATAATCAAAGAAAAACAAAACTCATTGCATACAAAAAATAAATCTAAGTCTGAAATGCCCAAAATGGTCTTGATAAGCTAAACAAGGAACTCCCAGCAATGATCAAATCAAGGAAAGCCAAATATGAGGTACAAATAGGCACCTAAGTGAAAATCAGTCAGAAAGCCCTCTTCAGATATGTTAAAAATCTCAGAAATAATGCCCAAACATTGTACAAAGCTAATAGAAAATCATATCACATATTCAGAAGACATAGTCAATCTACTAGCAGTGAGATTTAGCTCAGACTTTACCGCCCTTCCCCTCCAATATTCTCTAATCACATACCCACACCTACACCCCCAGTACCTCCCAAGTTCACAAAGAGCTAGCTAAGACAAAGAACACGATGTCTATAACACACGATGTTGCCTACTGGTCAGCCTGAAGCATGACTTGTCTGACGCCTCTTAAAAGCTATTCAGTATCAGCATCAAAACAAGCTTTTCTGTTGGATAAATGAGGGACACCAATAGTCATTCCCTTGAACAAAGGTGAGGCTTCCATGGACCTCAGAATTTATACACCTATAAGCAGAACCAGTTGCATCTGTAAGGCTATGCAAAAGATCATTATGGAATTAATAAATAAGGATATAGGTAACCTACTGACTCTATACCCAACCCCATTCAAATTTGTCAAGCAGTCCCTGCATACATAATCTGGTCAATTTCTTCAAAAAAAGTTACTTAAGCAAAGAACAAGAGCAGAATGGTGCAGTCTGCTTATTTGGACCTTGAAAAGTTATTTGACATAATCCCATAATCAGGAATTGTAGTTAATCTCTCTCAGCTAAATGTGAATCCCTATGTAACTCATTGGATAGCAAATTGGTTCATGAATAGAACACATGAAGTTACAGCAGGTGGCTATCTCTTTCTGAATTACCTGTCACTAACACTGTACCCCAGGGTACAGTTCTTGGGCAACCTGTCTTCCTGGAGGTCAAAGATAATCTTAAGAGTTTGTGGCCGATGAGGTTTGCTGATGACTGTAAACTTGATATCTTCATAAACTCCACAAGAGGATCCCGATATCTTCTAAAAGTGCCTGTTTCAAGCACATACAAAACCATGGACTAAAACTAAATGCTAAGAAGTGTGTAATTTTACCATTTGGCAAGCTTGACTCCCCTTGTAACTATATCATTGACATCACACCCTTGAAAATGAATCCCGTAGTGAGTGATCTTTGAACTTATGTCAACAAGTTATTGTCCTTTGATCACCTTGTATCTACTGCTGTAATGAAGTCATTTTTTACAAATAGGTTATATGTAAGGATATTATGTTCAGGTTGAGGGATGTAACTGTTCCACAATACTTGGCACTTGTTAGGTCAGTCATTGAGTACAATGCCCCTTTGGTATGCATTTGTCCAAACACTTGTCATATCTGAAATCGCTACAAACAGCAAACCTTGACTTGGCCAAGGCATTTCACACCAACCCCCATGCTGGCATAATCAATAAACTAAATACTTTACAAAGAGACCACTATGTGGTAAGATGGATAGCAAGTTGGCCAAAAGACAGAACTCATGTAGTGCAAGTGGCAGGGGAAGCATCATAGATAATGAAGGCGTTGTGACCACTTTTGTCTGGTATGCACTTCTCTGACTTGCAGACTAAAACAAAGAGTATAGTTAACTGAACTTTGGATGAACTACAATCTTGGACTGAGTGTCAAATCCTCCTGTGACACTGAAGCCCCCAGGTAAGGACTTACACTTATAAATGTCTGGTGTATTGAACATGGGCTTAAATTAAATGTAAAGAAGTACAACATTGTTGCATTTGGCACACCAACTATTCCCCCCCAGAAATTAGCATTAACAATACCTCACCTCATTGTGAAAATGCAGAGACCTTGGAACCAGGACTGAAAATTCCTTGTCCTTTGATCCATGTAACAATAGTTGTCAGGAGATCATTCTACTTGGCATAGTTAATCAACAAGAGAATATCATCCTTCTCTAAAGATGTTATTCTACCTTTGTATTCAGCATTAATTAGACCGACTATAGAATATAATATAATATCCCCTTTGAGATGTACCTCACAAGACATATCAAACAGCTTGAAAGACCCTAGAGATACCTAACCAAGAAGATCATAAGCTTAAAATCCCTAAGCTACCAGGAAAGACTAGAAGGTCTCTCTCTTATATGTCTTACAGACTCCTTAAAGGACACCTATGCCTTGCCTTCTGAACAGTCAGGGACCCAGTAGTCCACAATCTCTTGCACCTTCACAAATTAAACAGTCCAGAAACACCAGAACAGAGGATCTAAACCTACTTCAGTGGTTCGGTAGAACAAGATGAACAGATTCATTACGCAACATCTCCCTCAGCTCTGGAAAAGAGTACCCCTATAGATAAAGCAGTGTAATACACTATCTTCCTTCAAATAGAACCCACATAATTGGATTGGTATTCATAAATTTACCATGGCCTTGACCAGCATAGACCTCCTCAATAAGGTGTGTACAGTCTAAGGTGGGGACTGGGAAGCCATAATGGTGGCAAGACTCAGCAGCCTTGAACTTTTGTGTTATTTTTATGATGCATGTGTTTTGCGCGCACGCACATGTATTTGTGTATGTTTGTCTTGTGTGTGTGTGTGTGTGTGTGTGTGTGTGTGTGTGTGTGTGTGTGTGTGTGTGTGTGTGTGCGCGTGCGCGTGTGTGTGGATATGATATATATATATATATATATATATTACCTCTAATGTAGAGATGAGTAGATATTTATGTACATATACAACTTTCCCTGCTGATTGACATTTCAAGGTGGAAACAGCATGATGGATTCTAAAGTCTGTTAAGCAGGGATTTATAAGTGAATGTAAGGGTTGTGCAGCCTGCATTGTGCTTTCTTATGTGTGGAATATATTTGATGTACAGGTAACTAGCAATTGCATTGGTCAGATTTCCTTGTCCATTTTATAAATCAATCTATCTATCTCAATACATGAGTAGATTATCTAACATTAACATGCAGAAGCATTGATGCATGCTGCATCAATTTCTCTACTTCAAAACTGGTGAAAAATAGACAAACATTACACTGATTGCAAAAGGAAAACAAACGTTCTCCTTTGTGATCAGCAAAGTATAAAAAAAAAATGCAAAAACCTAACACTTCCTCTAGACATAATCTGTCTGTATAGCAGCACAGTTAAGAAAATGGATTTTAGTAACTGTTAACACATTTAAATACGGATATACAAAAGGGTGCCACTTTACCCATGTGTGCTAATCCTAATCCTAAACCTGCTCAACACCTCCTAACCCTAGCTCAAACCTTTACTTTGTCAAAACCCCCTTCCCTAATAGTTCTAATTCATGAGATATACACACACATACACACACACACACACACACACACACACACACACACACACACACACACACACACACACACACACACACACCACACCACACACCCACGCAATCATTCACATCCATCAATGCACACATAAATGATATTAAATCTTTCCCTTTCCTAGCCTTTATTCTGACCTTAACCCACATACACCTGAACTCACACGTTTACTCCTAGTGTTCAGAATATCCAAACGCTTTGCCATTAGCAAAAAGATTAACTTACTTTCATGCAAGCACAGCTCAAACTCAAAAGGAACAGTTGATATTCTTACCTTTGACACGTCCGCTAATCAATAGTACATATTTTCAACAGAAAAAATAGCAGTACTGTGTTGATTAAAAACACATTTGACAGTGTTTACTGCAAGCAAATATGATATATAAACAGCCTTTCGAAATGCATCTGGCAAGTTCTGTTACACTTTAATTGGGTTAGGGAAGAGCTCTGCATTAAAGGGAAGCCTATTCCAGAGAAGGAGGAGTCTCTGGGATACATACCTGCCTCCAACATTATTTATGTTGCAGATGAGTTTTAGGTCCCCTATATCAGGTATTTCTCATGCAATTCCTTTTCTGGATATGCAGAAGGTCCATTAGAGCATGATCAGAGAATGTTTTTAGGCCAGGCATAGATCGACTCTCAGCAATTTGTAGCAGACTCAGTACATGAATATGGCATTGAGGTAGTCCACATTGGACATGTTATTAAGGCCATATATTCTTTTTGTGAGGAACCTCTGCTATTCAGGCCCATACCAAAGGGGTACTGTACTCAATGACTGGTATGATAAGGGCCAAGCATGATGGAACAATGATATCCTTGGACCTATATGCCATACCCTTGCTTGTAGGACATATATTGATTTCCTTAGTACTGTACTTGTTTCCTTAGTACTGGGTCTACCCTTACAGTGCATTATCAATGCTGTTTTTAGGGATAGATATTTTCCCAAATGATGCTATTATGCATTCTTGGCATTGAGTTTTAGATGGTGGCCCTGGCACCAATTATCAAGCTGTGCCAAGCCTTCTTGCATGGTATTTGTGTCACTGGCGGATTCTATAACTGCTTGACATTGGTGTTGATTTCAGAGACGTAGATACCAAAAAGGAGCAGCCCACACAACAAGACTTGAAGGACTCTGTTAGTGACTGGCCTTTTTGTAGAGGTATCCTAACTTCTTTGGTACTATCTCTGAGCCAGCTGACTATCCAGTAGGTGACATAGGGGATTATACCTAATTTCATGAGTTTTTATGCAATGCCTGCATGGGGTATTGTGTCAAATGCTTTAGTGAGGTCAAGGTAGTCAATGCCCCCTGTTTTTCCCTCATCTGTTACTTTGGTGACCTTCATGTAGAAGTTCAACAGACTGCATAGGCACGATCTGCCCTTGACAAAACCAAACTGGGTTGGATCCAGTGTGCAAATGTTCCCTATGTCACTGTTTATCATTTCCATGATAATTCTTTCCATGATTTTGCTTATGGGACTAGTCAGACTTATGGGTCTTTACCTACCTGGATCTGTAGATGGACCACCTTTGTGCAGAGGAGACGAGGGTTGCAGCCCTCTATTTACTTGTCACAAAACCTCTTTGAAGGCTGTGGTTAAATAATGATTCTAGTGGTCATGATAGGTAAGATTTCATGCCATTAAGGAGACATCCTGGGATATTATCAAAGTCCATTGATGCAGTGGTCTTGGCCTTGGAGACTGCATTGAGGACCTGTTCCCTAGTGACATCTGGGGAGATATAACAGGTGTGAGGGGAGGGGTTAAAATTAGAGCTAAATTTTTTGGCCACTGGATTTGCTATATCTTTTGGCTCAGTATAGGTTAGTTCACCACATTGCTTTTTATTGTCTTTGAGGTTGCAGACATAGCTGAAGAATGCCTTTTGGCTGTTCATGACCTCAAATTTGTTTTTTGGTAAACTTGATTAGCACCCTAAATTGCTTGTTTAGTTTTATGATGGAGTTTTTGCCTGTTGCATATTGCATATCATCATTTTTGACATGATTTTCTTCCATTTTTTATACAACCTGTTGAGGTTGGGATTCCACTAAGGAGGCTTGTCTTCTAAGTTTGCCCTTATTTGCTTATTCTAGATAGATACAGCTGTCTCTGTGTAGCCTTTAACATGACTGCACAGAGTTTCTGTGAACAATTATGCAAAAGTGGAAGTGTTCTCGGAGTTTTGGGGGGGGGCTTGAAATGTTGACAGGGCATCACTTAATAGTAGGAATTTTGCCTTGGAATAATTCCTAAAATTAGCAGAGTTATCTGGGGTCCTGATTTTTAATTTTATTTCAAAGGAGACTTTATGGTCCAATCTGACCAGTGAGGACATACACTTGGGGGGGGGGGGTGGCAATGTTCACCCTTGTCATAAGAGGTTACTAAGCTAATGGCCCTAGAGGCCCTACAAGCCTAACCATATTTAATCTGAGTTGCCCCAATTGTCAGTGGTTAGGTGAGTGAAGTTCACAGAAGTAAGTGTCTATAATAGTTAGTTAATACTAACTTTGTCTGTCCAGAATTGCCATGGACACCACTCCAGGAATAAATTTGTGGTCACCCATCCATTGATCAAGGTGGTGTCTGAAGAGGGTCAGGGAGGGCTCTGTTTCACATGAACTGGAAGCTTGTTCTAGAAACGTGGCAGTCTCTGGGAGATGAATCTATCTCTCCAGCATAACCAGTTCATATCAGAGGCTAGGTTAAGGTCCGTGGAGTGAGTCACCCTCTTGAGTTTGATTTACAGAGACTGCCTTGTAAGCCAGGAACAGGTCACCCGTTAGCATCCTGTAGGAGACAGAATATAATGACTGGGCTTTCAGTCTTTCTGTGTAACACTTGGTTTGTATCTCCAGTTGTTGCAGGTGTCTGGTGAGGTACATGCAAAAGGGAACATTGTACACAATTATTGGTGTAATGAGGGTTGAGTATAATGGAATTATAACATCCTTAGATCTATATGCGATGCCTTTAGTTATAAGATGTGCCATATAGAAGGCTTTCTTTACTACTGTGGATATGTAGTGGTCAAAGTTCAAGTTGCTCACAAACAGAGTACTCAGATCACATACCACTGAGTCTACAATTGGGGGGAAGTTGCTGTATATAATGTAATTAGCAGGGATGTCAGCTATACGAAAGGGAATAGTAATGCATTTTTTTGCATTTAGCTTTAATCCCTAGCTTTGGCACAGATCATTTGGTTGAGTTATTTATTTATTATTTATTTATTGATTTACATTTGTTGACCAGGAGTGTCTGACTGGACGTAGGTCCATTTTCAGTGCAGGCCCGGGGAGAAAAGCTCCACAGTTAAAATATACAGACAGTAGTTACATTGGATTTACATAGCAATTAACAATTTGATCAACATAGCAATTAACAATTACAAACATAGTTACAAACATAGTTATATGGGTTAAATCTGTCTGCAGTATATTAACATCCTTGGGGGACTCAATGATTGTTTCCAATTTGCAATCATCAGCGAATTTAGTCAGCTACAGGCCATCCAAGTTTGCCTGGACTTTTGAGAAATAAATTCCGAACAGTAAAGGACCCATCAAACAACCCTGTGATACGCCAATTGTGACTGGTCTTTTGCTAGAGGTTAAGTCAAACACTTTGACATTATGTAGCCTGTTGATAAGCCAGATGGCTACCCGTTTGGTAATGTAGGGGTTAATTCCCAATTGGGAGAGTTTCTCTATAATACGTGAGTGGGGGATTATATGCAGTCTTTCCCTTGTCCAGGGCTTTGGTGACTTTCTTGAAGAGGTTAACCATGTTTAACAGGCATGATCTAACAAATCCAAACTAGGTTGGGTCCAGAGTTTGGAGATTACATATGTCCTTGATAATAATGTCCATAAAGTTTATTTCCATTGCCTTGAGGATGAGGCTAATCAAGCTTGGTTGAGGAAACACTTTCTGCATGTAGTTTTCTTGGCTGGAGAGCATATTAATCAGCTTATCTTGTTTTTAGTCCCTTTGTAAAGTCTGTACAATTGAATGGATCTTACCTCATTTATACAAAGTGAAGTACTTTCATTGAATAATCACACTTTTATCGTATGTTTAAGGTACACTGCTGTATCCATATCTTTAAGTTTGTGGTAGCACTTCACTCTGGATACTCTTTTACTGTGCTTTTACATTAGGAGGACTAGGATTATTCATCTAGTGGCTGTAGGTGTTTACCTGGTCTTTCTGAGCTGGAAAAAACTACAAAAGGGCTCTCAGTATTTTTCTTTGCACTTCCGATATATATAGTATGACTGTACTTCAGCAGTTTAAAAAAACACTGTGCTGTTTGCTGCTAATTTGCACTGCATTTTACTACTGCATTTGCTGCACTTTGACTATATTAAACCGCTGCTTTTACTTAATTTAAGAAAATATCTTTTTCTGTTGCTTTATTCTGTTGTTATTAATTTAAAAAACTGTGCTGCTTCTTAAACTGTTGCTTATTTAATTAAAAAAAAATATATACTGCTTTTTTTCTATTGTTTCATTGCACTTCTGTTGGCTGTTGTACAGATTGGATTCAGACTGGCCAATTTCAGTTCTGTTTGTAGAGTGAGCACTAAAAATCAGGACATATTATTTGGAGAAGCCCTCCTGTACCCGCTTGGCAAGAGTGTACAGTAGGACTATCTAACTGAAGGTTACTGGTTCAGGGCTCAGTTTGTGCTATTTCATTGGTGCAGGGCTCAGTCTGAGCTTTTTCTTTGGTTTATATGTATTAGCTGCTTTACTCTTGTTTGTGCATTGCGCACCATCGTACACCAACATGCAGAGGGTGTAACTCTTAGAGGTTATAGGCGCAAAAGTGCCAGTAGAAGTATTTTCCCTTAGAAGCTGCTGCTGTATAGCAGAGCAGTTATTCAATAGCTCTCAGAAGTTCAGTGAACCACCCAGCAGAGATTTTGCCACTTACCTATCAACATCAGTCCCTATAGATCCCCTCTTCCCTCTTTTATAGACCTCCTACTGTACACTCCATAGGTTAGTCAATTTAAAATAGCTCCCTGCATAATACCCCCATCCTTTTCTCCTTATTTGCTGAGATACCAGGTTCAAACCTTGCATTATGGACTGTCAGTTTCCCTCTGTTTCTCCTGCCAGCCTGGTGAACATGGATTTTTTGAGGCAGTGTAGCAACAGCCGCATGTACACTGACAACTCTTTACTCTTAAATCACTCAAGTACAATTTGCAAGAGATGCTCCTACACTAAGAATCTGGAACCACTGCTCTCTCGCACCTAGAACAGCAATACTAAACAGGTCATCAGCTTACACACCATGACTCCTATTCATAATATGCACCCAACACATAAACCTTCATATGCAGAGGTACTCTCTAGAAACCTACCTAAACACCAGATACTGCCAAAACACAAACATGCTACACACAACACAACACTCAAAGCACCTAATACACATAAAAACACTAGCCCCTGTGTCTCACCAAATAAGCCCTTAAGGCAATGCACAACTATTCCAAATGTTTTAGTTATAGGTGACTCTATACTAAGACATAAAGATGTCCTACTCACCAGGTTAAACAAGGAGAAGTTTGCAGTCAGCTGCCTATCTGGTGCAAGGATTCACCAAATCACACATGCACTTAGGTCTCTCAATAACAAGTACCATTATGACTCCATCATTGATCATGTTGGTGTGAATGACTAGAAATGTACCTCTCTAGACTATATGAAGAGAGGCATGATTGAGATCTCTGAATATGTGTCTCAGGGGGGTATGTCCCTAGCTTTGAGCAGCATTTTACCTCACCTAGGATGATACCATATTATAAACAGAAAATTATTGACTTCAATAACTGGCTTAGTTTCTGGTGTCATTCTGAGGGGATTCAGTTCCTGCCAGCCTGGGATGGCATGGTGGATAGACCATATTGCTTTGCAGAGATGGTCTTCACCTGGCACCTCTATGCTTTTGGTTGTCACAACAACAAAATTCCCAACGTGAAAATATCAAACACAAAGAAAGTAAGAACATAAAGAAACTAAGGGACATGCTACTAAATGCTAGGAGCTTAAATCAGAAACTGCACTCTCTGGAAACACTCCTCTCCCTGGAAGATGGTGACATCTGTGCAGTCACAGAAACCTGGCTCAAGGCCGGTGAAAGTATCCCGGCCTTACAAGGCTACAATGCCTTCCACACTCTCAGGCTGTAAATTGCAGGTGTGAGAACCAAAGGAAGTGGAGTATCTATCTTCATTAACGATGATTACACCTCTAGACTGCTTAGACAAGAAAACTCTATGGAACCACTCCAAGTCCAAATTACCATGGGTAAGACCCCCTTTCAGGTCATTATCAGATACAGGTCCCCTTCCATGTACCAAGATGCCCACATAGCTTACTTTGACCTACTGGGGATAATTAAGGTACAACCTAACGGCCTAGTCATGGGTGACTTCAACTATCCTTCCATTAACTGGGAAACTTATACAAACCCAAACTCACTTGCATAAAAGTTTCTGGACTTTTTTAACTCAAATGCCTTGGAACAAACAGTGCACCACCCCACAATGGACACCAATATTCTAGGTTTGGCTCTCACTAACATGAGTGACCGATGCAACGCCTCAAGCGTAGGGCCTACGCTCATTACATCCAACCATAAATCAGACATTTTTGAAGTAGCAGTAGTATCAGAACTCCCCAAAGGAAAAGTCAGGCTAAAAAACTTCAACAAAGCTAACTATACCCTCCAAAGGAAGGTATAATTGACTTTCACGCTCCAGTTTCCACGGATGGCATTGGCAGCTATACTAAGGTATACACTGATGCCCTGTATAAACATCTACACAAATTGCTGGATAGGATTAAACAAGATCCTCAAGAAAAAACAAACCAGGTCCTGGTGGATGTCAAGCATTATTAAATTATACAATAAGCAAAAGAAGGTACTGTCTAAAAACACAAAAGTGAGTTCTTAGAACTGGAACAGCACCCTCCTCAGCCTAAACAAGCTAATAAGACAACTCATAAAATCTTCAAAGAGCAACTATGACAACAATTTAGCAACCATAGCCAAGGATAACCATAAGGCTTTCTTCAGCTATGTCCGCAACCTTAAAGGTGGGACTCAGATCTGTGCTGAACTAACTGTCGATGGCATCACTCACACTGACCCTGCAGAAATAGCAAACCTGGCAGCTGACAGGTTTGGTGAAAATTTCACCCCACTATCCCCACCATGCATGCCACAAACCATGTCTTCATCATCTCCTCCTCCCTGCATCTCCAAAAAGCAAGTCATCAATACTCTCTCCAAGACTAAGAATGGGACCAGATAGTATTCCGGGCTGTGTTCATAATGTTCTAAATAAAAAGATAGCTACTCCATTAGGCACTCTATTCAACAACAGCCTAAGTACTGACTGTCCCCAATGAATGGAAAACAGCGACTGTTATCCCCCTCCACAAGGGCAGCTCGGCAACAGACCCAGTTAACTATAGACCCATAAGCTTAACCAACCTTATCTGCAAGGAAATGGACCAAATCATCATGGACCTTATAAATAAGGATATAGGTTACGTCCAAACCCTGGAGCCATCCCAGTTTGGTTTTGTCAAGGGCAGCTCATGCCTTCTAAACCTACTGAACTTCTTTGAGAATATGACCAGAGCCATAGACGAGGGCAAAACCATGCACACAGCCTATCTTGACTTGGCCAAGGCCTTCAACACTATCCCACATTCTGCCATCATTGACAAACTAACGCAGTTGAATATCAACCCCTATGTTGTCAAGTTGGTTGCAAACTGGATCACAGATCGACAACACTCAGTTAAAGTGGCAAACTTTACCTCTACCAGCAGACCTGTCACCAGTGCAGTCCCATAAGGGTCAGTGCTGGGCTGCCTCTTGTTTGGCATATACTTCTCAGAAGTCCAAGCCAAAATGGTGGAACCATGGCACCAAGTTTGCAGAGGACTGCAAATAAGGTGTGTTCTCAAAGGTAAACCCAAATCTGCTCTGAACTTGTGGTCAAGAACACCACATACACAAATGCCATAGATATAGCCAACCTGCTTCACCCCCCCATGCCCCCCCCATCAATAAACCAGGTCATCCCCAGCACCTGCCCCCCCTCCCCTCATCACCAGGGACAGGGTTTTTAATGCCCCCTCAAAGATAAAAAATTCAGTCTCCATGGGACCCAACAACATCCCTGGCTGCATCCTACATGAAATCAGGCATGAGCTCTCATCTCCATTAGGCACCCTATTCAACCAAAGCCTGAGCACCAGATTCATCCCAGGTTAATGGAGAACAACCACTGTCATCCCTCTACACAAAAGTGGAGCATCCACTGATCCAGGCACTTATAGGCCCATCAGCCTAACTAGCCTGATCTGCAAGGCGATGGAACACATTATCATGGACCTTATAAACAAGGACATTGGCAACCTCCAAATGCTTGACCCCACACAGTTTTTTTTTTTTTTTTTTTCAAAGGGAGATCCTGACTATTAAACTTGGTCAACTTCTTTGAAACAGTCACCAAAGCCATGGATGAGGGGAAGACGGTACACACAGCCTACCTTGACCTAACCAAAGTCTTTGACACTATTCCTCACTTGGGCATAATAGATAAAATCTCCCAGTTAGGCAACAACCTGTATGTTACCAGATGGGTAGCTAACTGGCTCACTGATAGAGCCCACTCAGTCAAAAGCCACCTGTAGTAGTAGACTCATAATGAGCAGAGTACCCCAAGAATTGGTCTTGAGGTCTCTAATGTTTGGGATATACTTTTCTGTGGTGCAAGCCAAAACCAGTGGTCTGCGGCTGACCAAGTTTGCAGATGACTGCAAGGTGGGCACTGTCTTAAATTCCCCTAGTGTTGTTAACATCTGCCAAGAGGGTCTTACCCAAACTAATGATTGGTGCCAGGAGCATGGCTTCAAACCGAATGCCAATAAATGCATCATTATTCCCTTTGGTGAAAATGACATCCCCACTAATTATCACAATAATAACAATGTACTAAGCATGCAAGCAGTCATGATGGACTTGGGCAGCCAGGATGACAGCAACCTGACTTTTGACTACCACGTTGTCTCCATTGTGCGGAAGACTTTCTACATGGCCCACCTCATAACTAAGGGTATTTCATCCAGGAACAAGGAGGTCATAAGATCCCTGTACTCCTCCCTTATCAGACCCATTATTGAATACAATGTCCCCTTTGGCATGTACTACAGAGGTTCCTGACCAGAAAAATCCAGGGTCTCAAACACCTATTCTCTACAGATAGGCTAAAATCCCTGTCCCTCTACTTAGTCTCATACAGACTGCTCAGAGGTGACCTGTGTGTGGCATAAAAGGCCATCTCAGACCCAGCCTTGATAGAGATGCTGCATATCCATAAGTCAAAATCTACTTGGGCAATCCGCATGCAAGACCTAAACCTGGTCTGTGACATTAATAGAACTTGTTGGTGGGATAGATTTGTGTCCCAGAGACTCCCCCATCTGTGGAATAGATTCCCTCTCCATGTTAAGCAGAATACCTCTCTAGCCCTCTTTAAGAGGAACCTGGATGACTGGATGGGAAACAGAAAATACACTGCTGGGATCCCACCTGTGTCCCCATTGGACAGGGGAAACAGGTGCTGACTTTGTGAGAACATGGGCAAAATTCTAGGCTAGGCTTATAAGGGGCTCCGGACCAATAGCTTAGTATCATCCTATGAACCTATGGACCTATGAATCTATCATTGAATTTCCTAGTGATGTCAGTGTACTTCAAAAGGAGATTGCATAGTCTAATGACTGGTGACAAAGCCATGGTCTTAACATAATGCTAAAAAATGCTAAAAACAATATCCCTGCTGATTATAACATAAAGAATAATACCCTAAGTATCAGTTCAGTAGTGAGAGAGCTGGGAACATAAGTTGACTCTGACCTTAACTTTGACCTCCATGTGTCTCCTGTGGTATGGAAGGTATTCTACGTTGCTCACCTGATTAGCAAATGCCTCAAGAGCAAAAGAGGTTATAACTCTCCTCTACTAGTCCACCATCACACTTATTATTGACTAAATTGCTCCCTTTGGTAAGTACCATACCAGACACCTGCAGCAACTTGAGAGACCTCAGAGATTACTAACTAAGAAAATTCAGGGTCTCCAACACATGTCTTATACAGATAGACTGAAGTCACTGTCATTGTACTCAGTAGCATCTAGACTACTTAGAGGTGACTTAAGTCTGGTTTACAGGGCTATCTCTAAGCCAAATCTAATGGAAATGCTGCAAATCTGTCAGTGAAATGGGACTAGAATCACCCATTCCAGGCACCTCAATTTAGCCTGCGACATAAACAGAACCTGCTGGAGAGACATATAGCTCTCAGAGTTTGCCACTCCTCTGGAATAGGCTTCCAATGCATATCAAGCAGACCACCTCTATGAACCTGGATGACTAGCTGGGAAACCATACATTTCTGCCGGGGATTGCCCCAGCTTCCCTCCTGGGCATGGATAGTCCTTTCTAGAAAAACTTTGTGCATAGACAATATCGCTCATCTAGTATTATACTGGGATTTAACAGCTAGGCTTGTAAAGATCCTCAGGTCAATAGCCTAATAACATCCTATGAACTTATAAACTTATGGGCCTATAATTCCCAGGTTCAGTTAATGGTCCCCCTATGTGCAGAGGGATTACTGTTGCTGTCCTCCATCCCACCAGAACGTAGCTAGTTCTCAGGCTGTAGTTAAACAGGTATCCAAGTGAGTCTGCTAGAAAATGTTTTAAGTTGTTTAAAAGGCAAACTGGGATGTTGTCTGGTCCCATGATGCAGTATTTTTGGCCTTGGAGAATGCCAAGATGACCTGCTGTTTTGAGCTAATAGGCTGATAAATGGTGGCAGGTATACTTTGTGGGATGACTGGAGAGGAAAGAAGGGTGAAATTTCCAACAAATCTATCAGCTAGCAGTTTGGCTATTATCTTCGTTTGAGTATGGGTGGTACCATCCACAACCAGTTAGGTGCATAGCTGGGTATTCCATTTTAGATTGTGGACATAGTTAAAGAATGCCTTGTGATTATCCTTAACTAGGGAGGCTATTTTTGCTTCATAATTAGCTTTGGAGGACTTGACAAGATCTCTAATTTGTTTGTTTAAGCTAGAGAAGGATTTCTTCCTCTGCTGTGTCAGCTTCATTTTGTTCTTGGACATTTGTTTTTTCTCTTGTTGTATAGCCTGTTTATACTAGGAGTCCACTAGGTTGGCTTGTTTTTTTGTCAATACCTGGTTTTAATATGGTCAGGTACAACCAGTTCAATAGAACTGCTTAAGTGGTTATACAAGGCATTGGTGTACACCTCTGCATAGCAGTCTATATTATCTGCATTCAAGGGGGCTTTGAAACTTTTTATACCATCACTTAATAGGACGTAATTTGAATCTGAAAAATTCTTAAGCATTTTTGAGTTTGATGAGGTATCAGGTCTTATAGTTACAAGGAATGAGACTGATTTATGGTCCAATCTTACCACGGTTGACATCACATGGGGGGTGGGGATGAAATGCTCTCCCATGTTAGTGAGTAGTATGTCCAGGACATTTATGGGTTTGCTGACTAGCTGGTCCAGAGAATTTGCATTGACGAAGTCCAAGAACCACTGAGCCAGAAAGTTTGTGGTTGTGTGTGTTTCCCAGTCAATGGCAGGATAATTAAAATCACCCATGAGTAAGGTGGTGTATGGCAAGTGACTCCTGTAAGTCCAGGTATGTGGTACACTTTTCCTGTCTCATGGCGGGGGACCTGTAGCTAGCAATTAGGTGTTAGTATACTTTGTCTGTAGTTAATTGGACATGGAGTAATTCAAGACAGCTACATTTCATATGGGTTATCAACTAACATCAGTTCCAACTATAGAGAAAAATAAAGAAACAAATAAATAAAAATACCCTCCCACAGAAAACCCAATAAATACATAAACTGCAAGTCAAAGACAAACAGCAAAGTTACAGTCCAGCCAGACATGACAAGGTGATGTAAATTCAAGGAAATAGCACTAGATAAAATATATATTTTTTTTATTATGAGATCTGACTTTACTGAGTCTGTCATAATGTCAGGCTTCCACACAATACTTTTAGAAGACCTATAGCTGCAGAGGGTTATGATGAGAAAACAACAGTGTTTTCTTTGATTTGCAGAAATATGGTGTGGTAGCGGGAAAGCAGAATCATTAATGAAAGTGCCATGGAACATATCTTGTGTAAATTATTAGCAAGTGGAATGCACAAATGGCACAGATCCCCAAGAGTGTATACACATGTCTTAGTCTCTGAAGTTAGGTGACACCTACAATTTCCTTGCAAGCTTATGTGTTCCTTCCACATTGTAAGAACTGGAATAAATGAATATATCTTTTAATTATCTGGAGCTGTCCTGGACAAATGCCATATATCTCAGCGTCTACTTAATGTGCCAAATTTTGTACGTTTTAGAATAAAAGTTTTTACTCACTGTGAGTGTGCTAAAGGTGGTTTATTATGTACTAGCAACACACAGTAGATGTAGATATAGTAAAAGTGGCTTGTGTAGTAGCAACATATAGTAGAAGCGCTTAAACCCACCAACTATATTTTGTAGTAGAAGCATACATTGGAGGTAGATGTAATTCAGCAAGATCCAAATGTGTTATACTGATAGGGTCTCAAATAACAGAGCTGATAAACTGAACCAGACTAAATAAAAGTACTTCTGTAGTTCTGAAAAATGAATTATACTGTCTGTTGTAAATGGGCTCAGAAACATTCCTTTTCTTTGTAAGGGAAGAATTAAGACAGACTACACCATTTTCTGGAGTTCCTAAACTCGTACTGACTTGTGAATATCTGAACTGTTGGACATTTGACTTGTCTTCTGTATTGAGGCTTCTGAGTATTTCAGCTCATTTCTGTATATTTGAACTGCTGGATCTTTCAACTGTCTCCTGTACTCAGTCGTCCAAGTATCCACACAAAATCACTTCTGACTAGAAAGTATCCCTTATAAAAATAAAACCCTGTAAAATTCTTCCAAGTTCTACACACCTCTTTAACCTTAGTTCCCATGCCTTATGCCATCTAAACAAGTTCTGTGTTTCTATACTAAGTGTTCTGCACACTCTGTTAGCACATTTTATCCTTATCAGTGTTTTGGCTGGAAGGTTATTTCACTAAGCTCATTTATATCCTTCAATAAAACATTCCTTTCTATTGAAACTGCACGTAAAATGTGAAATATAAAATGAAAATATAGGCTTGGTGATGGACAGGTTGACAGATGAGATCAGACAGGAGTCCCCATGGACTATGATGTTTGCAGATGACATTGTGATCTGTAGTGAGACTAGGGAACAGGTGGAGGAGACCCTGGAGAGGTGGAGATATGCTCTAGAGTGAAGAGGAATGAAGGTCTGCAGGACTAAGACAGAGTATATGTGTGTGAATGAGAGGGAGGATAGAGGAATGGTGAGGATGCAGGGAGTAGAGGTGGCAAAGGTGAATGAGTTTAAGTACTTGGGATCAACAGTTCAGAGTAATGGTGAGTGTGGAAGAGAGGTGAAGAAGAGAGTACAGGCAGGATGGAGTGGGTGGAGAAGAGTGTCAGGAGTGATTTGTGACAGACGAGTACCAGTAAGAGTGAAAGGGAAGGTCTACAAGAGGGTAGTGAGACCAGCTATGTTATATGGGTTGGAGACAGTGGCATTGACAAAAAGGCAGGAGTCAGAGCTTGACGTGGCAGAGTTGAAGATGTTAAGATTTGCACTGGGTGTGACGAGGATGGACAGGATTAGGAATAAGTATATTAGAGGGTCAGCCCAGGTTGGAAGGTTTGGAGACAAAGCCAGAGAGGCAAGATTATGTTGGTTTGGACATGTGCTGAGGAGGGATGCAGAGTGTATTGCGAAAAAGATGCTAAGGATGAAGCTGCCAGGTATTAGGAAAAGAGGAAGGCCTAAGATAAGGTTTATGGATGTGGTGAGAGAGGACATGCAGGTGGTTGGTGTGACAGAGCAAGATGCAGGGGACAGGAAGAAATGGAAACAGTTGATCTGCTGTGGCGACCCTTAATGGGAGCAGCCGAAAGAAGAAGAAGAAGGCCTGCTGTAATATGGCTTCTTTTATATGCCTCTACAAAGAGAATAGTGTAATTATAAGTAATAAACCAAACCAGCTCCAGGAAAACCTAGTACTTTATTGGGCTGAACACTCGAAACAACATAAAACAAAACCAGTGAAAATACTTTCACTAAGCGCTTTCACCCGTCATAACAGTTGGGCATCATCAGAGTAAAGAAAGCTCTGAAAACTTCAGCTTTTTAATAAGTTCAAGTACACACGCTCCCTACTTAAGACCAATCACAACTCTAAAACAATCATGCAATGAATGTATATTTTGATAAATACAAATAAATAAATAAATAAATAAATACAATGTTAATTAAGTGTAATTAAATAGTTGCTTCTTAATGTATTTGTATTAAATAAATACATAAATAAATAGATAAATGATGATTAAATAAATCACCATAATAACATGCATGAAAAAATGCAAAACTGTTATAGCAGCAAAAAGAATTATTTCCTCCTATAATAATCTAGAACAATCTAAACATATGTCCCACTGTCCCATTGTAAGTTAAGAACAATAAAAACATAGACAAACAAACCTCGCTTATTGCATTATTTTATTGTATTGTCATTGAGATATATGGGGTTCAGATTGCTTGATTTTACAAGGTAGGTTTGTTTGATTATGTTTTTATTGTTCTTAACTTACAATGGGACATATGTTTAGATTGTTTTAGATTATTATAGAAGGAAATAATTATTTTTGCTGCTATGAACAGTTTTGCACTTTTTCATACATGTTATTATGGTGATTTATTTAATCATCATTTATCTATTTATTTATTTATTTAATACAAATACATTAAGAAGCAACTATTTAATTACACTTAATTAACATTATATTTATTTATTTATTTATTTATTTGAATTTATCAAAATATACATTCATTGCATGATTGTTTTAGAGTTGTGATTGGTCTTAAGCAGGGGGCATGTGTACTTGAATTTATTTAAAAGCTGAAGTTTTTAGAGCTTTTTTTACTCTGATGATGCCCATCTGTTACGACGGGTGAAAGTGCTTAGTGAAAGTATTTTCATTGGTTTTGTTTTATGTTGTTTCGAGTGTTCGGTCCAATAAAGTACTAGGTTTTCCTGGAGCTGGTTTGGTTTATTACTTACAAGTCAAGACGTTTCAGTTTATTGGTGGAGAATAGTGTAATTATGTAGGATTTATTCTGGCAAGATTAAATTTATGTCACACATATTCTTACACATATTCCACAGATGGAGGGCAGGCTATCTGTTTACCTGTAGCAATTCAGATCTTTGTCTTCCATCAGAATCTGTTAGGACACCCTTGTTCTGATTCACTTTAGCTAACATTGACTTCTCACTAGCAGCTTTGCAAACAGATGTGAGCCACCAGCATTGTCGATGTACATGATTGGAAATAAAATGAGATACAAGCATCGTGCTTTTAACTCTGTGTTGTTTCCTGTATGCTGTCAAAAACTGTTCATTCTCTTCTAAGTCAGCAATGAGCCACTAATATATTTTGTATTGCTCAGGTCACATCCGGGTCATAATCTGTTAATAATGATATCCCTTTACATTTATGCTTAATTATACTTAACAGTGAGTTCTGCAAATTTTCGCAGCTTAGAAGTATTTTGAATGGAAGTACATTAACGGTAAGGGATTACATGCTAGGACTGATGAATCATGCATATTTTGTAGATGCTCTCCAATTGGTTGTTGTTTATTTTAACCACACAAAGCAATTTCTCCTACAATTTATTTTGCTCTTATTTTAATACTGGTAAGACTTCTTATAACTTTAGAGACTGCTTTTAAGTAGGTTCTGCAAGCTAATAGGGGATTAAACAATATTTCCTTTCATGTAACACAGCAGAATTATTTCTAGTTTTAATATGTTAGATCATCTTCTGTTTTAACACATTAAATTCACACATCAGGTAATCAATGTGTTAGTGTACAGTGCCTGAATAGAAGCTGTCTGTCTGTATTACAGTATTCTTTAGTATGCACATATGTAGTTGTCTTCACTGAGCTATTAATTAGGAATTTTCATGGTCAAAGATTATGACTATTTCTTTTCTGGGAAAATTCTCTAGGGGAAATTAGGATGCACAGTGAAGTTTTGTAATGCAACAGTTTGAAAAAGATGACTGCCAAACATTCTCAAATCATGAGGCAAAATATGTACTTACTCTAAAAGTTCATAATGTATGACTAACATCGTATTTAATTTCTGGGCAAGAAAATTTGTTTGGAGAAGTACACGTTGCAAAATACACTGAGATTTGTTAGAAGTAACTATAATTTTGTCTTTCTGGATGTTTCTGAAGAAACCATTTTTTCAACAAAATATGTTTTATCAGAACTAAGTCTTATGACTGCAATGTTTTGCAAAACAAAGCTGTAAAAAACAACAGTAAGACAGTTGTCTAAGTGACTTTGCATAAATATTTAACACTAAATAAACATTATTTTCACTGGTAAATATAGGGTTCCACAGAACAGATATAATATTGTCACTGCTGCTTTTAAACATGCTACAGAAGAAAGATTCTCTGGATAATTTGACAAGTATAAATTCTGTGCAGAAAAATCAATTATTTTGGAAGTGCAGCCGACACACATGACAAAACATTGTTAAGATGTTGATATCCATTTAATGAATGTATTTAAAATGCTCTGGTCCAGGAGATTTACTGGAGGCAGAGACATAGCCAAAATGCACGTTTAAGTAATGCCATTATTTAGATGAAAGGAACAACATTTGTGCTGAATACAATTCAGATCTTGTGCATCTGATATAAAGACTGCTAGTCTACACTTAGAGGGGTGCTGTGTATAATGTATTTAGCAGGGATGTCAGCATTCCTAAAGGGAATAATAATGCATTTTTTGCATTTAGCTTTAATTAATGGCTTTAACACTGATCATCTGTCTGTTTTAACCCTGTATGTAGTATATTAATATCAATGGGGAACTCAATGATTGCTCCCAATTTGCAATCATCAGTGGATTTGGTCAGCCACAAGCCATCCAAGTTTGCCTGGACTTCTGAGAAATAGATTCCAAACAGTAAGGGGCCCAGTACAGAACCGTGTAGTATACCACTGATGACTGGTCTTTTGCTACAAGTGAAATCACCCATTTTGACAGTATGTGTCCTGTCAGTGAGCCAGGTGGATACCCATCTGGTAATGTAGGGGATAATTCCCAATTGGGAGAGTTTCTCTGTAATACCCAAGTGGGAGATTGTTTCAAATGCATTGCCTAGGTCAAGATAGGCAGTATACACTGTCCTTCCCTCGTGCAGGGCCTTGGTGAATTTCTCAAAGAAGTCAATCATATTTAACATGCATGCTCTACCTATAACAAATCCAAACTGGGTTGGGTTCAGAGTTTGTGAATTACTTATGTCCTTGTTAATAGGGTCCATAATGATTCTTTCCATGGCCTTGTAGATGAGTCTAGTCAAGCTTATGGGCCTATAATTCCCAGGGTCAGCTGATGGTCCCCCTTTGTGAAGAGGGATTACTGTTGTTGTCCTCCATTCCACAGGAACATAGCCATTTCACAGGTTGTGGTTAAAAAGGGATCCAAATGGGTCTGCTAGGTCATGTTTTTATTTGTTTAAAATGCAACCTGGGATGTTGTCTGGTCCATTGATGCCATGTTTTTGGCCTTGGAGTGCAAAAAGATGACCTGATCTCTTGAGATAATAAGCTGAGGAATGGTGGCAGGTATATTTTGGGGGATATTTGGAGGGGACAGAGGGATGAAGTTTGCCCCAAATGTGTCAGCAAACAGATTGGCTATTACATTCGGTTGAGTATGGGCATTTAGATTGTAGACATAGTTAAAGAATGCCTTGTGATTACCCTTAGCTAGGGAGGCTATTGTTGTTTTATAATTAGCTTTGAATGACTTGACATGATCTCTAATTTGTTTGTTTAAGCCAAAGAGGGATTTCTTCCTCTGCTGATCCAGTTCCCTCTTATTCTTGGACATTAGTTTATTTCTCTTGTTGTATAGCCTGTTTATACTAGAGGTCCTCTGGGGTAGCTTATTATTTTGGTAAGACCTGGGTTTAATCCAGTCAGATACAACCAATTTTATACAGCTGCTTAAGTAATTGTACAGGGCATTGGTATTACACCTCTGCATAGGAGTCCATGTTATCTGCTTTCGAGGGGGCTTTGAAAATTCTTATACCATCACTTAGTAGAAGGTAGTTTGTCTTTAAACAATTTTTAAGCATTTTTGAGCTTATTGGTTTATTTGGTTATATAATTAAATTGAAAGAGATTTATGGTCCGATCTTACCAGGGTGGACATCACACAGGGGATGGTACAATGCTCACTCATGTTAAAGAGTACTATGTGCAGGACATTTGAGCCTCCTGTGGGTGTGTAGTGTTCCAGAGCATTTGCATTGACAAAGTCCAAGAACCTCTGAGCCAGCAAGTTTGTGGTCATGTATATTTCCTTGTTGATAATTAAAATTACCCTTAAGTAAGGTGCTAGGCTATATGGCAAGTGATTCCAGTAATTCCAGGTATGTCGTATGCTTTTTCTGCTTCATGGTGGGAGACTTATAGGTAGCTATAGGGCTATGACTATAGTTAATTGGACATGAAGTTGTTCAACAGAGTCATACTGTTTGACCAGTTTCATGGATACACCTCCTCCTTTGATTCTTTCATGCTCAGTTTGTGGTCTGAATGTATGGAAGGCATTGTTGCCCTGCATGGCTGGGGTGCTTTCTGTGCCTTTGAATCATGTTTCAGTGAATGCACACATGTTAACATCTTCCAAAGTGAGGAGTGATTCCAAGGTGAGCAGTTTATTGTTTAGACTCCTAGCATTAAGCAGCAGTACCTTAAGTTTATCTACAGAGGATTTTGTTATGTTGGGAGGTTGGTTATTCTGACACTGCCTAAAAAAGGCAGAATAGGATTGGCTAATGCCTTTGCCAGTGTCTGAAAGTCTAGAGGAGACTGGTGCAGACCATCTCTGGCAAAGCAGCATGGTCTGTCAACCATGTCTTCCCAGGCTGATGGATATTAGATCCCATTGGATTAACACCAGAAGCTAAGCCAATTGTTAAAGTCAATTGTTTTTGTTGGTATTGTGGCATCATCCTTGGAGAAGGTGGGATGCTGCTTAAGGCTAGGCTTATTTCTGTCTGGAACATATAATCTGAGAGCTCAGTCAAGTCTCTCTTCATATAGTCCAGTGCGGTACATCTCAAGTCATTAACCCCCCCCCCCCACCCAACATGGACTATGATGGAGTCATACCAGTACTTGTGGTTGAGTGACTTGAGTGCTTCAGTGACTTAATGGATTCTGGTCCCTAACAGGCAGCTAACTGTAAGCTGCTCCTTATTCATCTTGGTGAGGGGAACATCTGTGTGTCTCACAATGGATTCACCTATGACCAATACATTGGGTTTTGTGCTGTTATGCCTTGTAGGCTTATTTTTTGTGTGTGTTACTATATGTTATGGTTGTTGTTTGCATTGTTATGTGACTAAGTCGTTTCCGTTTGGGAGTCCTCTGATCTTTTGTTATGTTACCAGTGAGTACCTCTGCATATGTGGGTTTATGTGCCATGTACTTATGTAGTGTGGGAAGTGTGTGTGCACTAACAACCAGTTTGGCATTCAATTTGTCTCTATGTGAGGGTCTTGACACCAAATTCATAGTGTAACTAAATCTCTCACATAAAGTATGTGTTAGTTTCAGGAGGAAGTGGTTGCCAATATACATGAGACAATTGCTACATTGCCTCAGTATTCCTATTTCTATCAGGCTATCCAGAGAATTGATAGGAAACTGGCTATCCCATATAGCAGGCTCTTACTGTTATATTTTATTAGGGAAGGGAATGGGTTAAGTTGAGAAGACTATCACTGAGTTGGTAGCTGCGAAATTACAAGAGGGACCGATACTTTGTGTAGTCTAAGGTTGATCAATTAGGCAATGCTGCTTAATCAAGTTGGTCCTGGAGCAGCAAAAAAAGCTTGGAAGGGTTTCACTGATAGGTGTTTAGGTAAAAACTGAGCTTCTAGGCTTTTGTGTTTTTACAGGTCACTGCTAATCACTGGTGAGCAATGAGCAATACCTCACAAAATCGAGGCTTAAATACAAGCAAAGAGTAACAAGTTGTAAGCTAAATACCAATCAGGAAAGCACCAAACAATCCTTTCATCAGCAATCCCAAAATTAGACAGGTTAGATCAGCACACTTCTACCACAAGGGCAGCTAACACCTTCTTAAAGTAAAATAGCTGGTTTGGAGCCCAAGTGTAACAAGACCAAACAAACTACCTACAAAATCCTTACAACTAACAGATACAATGTAGTACAGTGCAATTAACTACTTAAAGTTGCAGCAGACAGTACAGATTTTTTTCTTTTTTTTTGCTGTAAGATGCAATGATAACAGTAAATAGCTTAAGAAACTGCTAAAGTACAGTCACAATATATAAGAAAAATGATAAACAAATACTTATTTTTGTCTTTTTAGTAGTGGATTGCTCAAGGTCAAAGCAGATTCTCAGCAATCAGTTGCAAAGTCACCAAATGATGAAAAGCTCTGAGTATCTATGTCAAAGCCTGCAAAATGCGAGGCTTAAATAAGAACAAAGAGAAACAAGTTTTAAGCTAACATACTAATCAGGAAAGCACACAATAAGCCTTCTACCCGCAATCCCCAACACAGACAGGTTAGATCAGCACACTTCTGCCACAAGGGTGCAGAAAATACCTACTTAATGTAAAACAGCTGGTTTGGAGCCCAAGTGTAACAAGACCACACAAACTACCTACAACAGCCCTACAACTAACAGATACAAATTAATACAATATTAATGTAATTAACTACTTAAAACAGCAGCAGATAGTACAGCTTTTTTAACAGGGGCAGCTCGTGCTATAGGACTGCGGGACTGCAGCCCTCCCACCTGTGAAATACAGTCCCGCAGTCCCCGTAGAAAAAAATAAATATAGAATAAAATTTTAAAATAATAAAAAAAAAATCTCGGACTGCACGCATGCGTGCTAAGTTCCTGGCTGCTGTGTTAGGCAGACCAGAACACTTAGCATGCATGCTCAGGCATTCCTGAGCTCCAGACTGCTCAGTCAGGCAGTCTGGACAGGAAAGGGAGTAAACTCCTCCCTTCCAACCCAGAGATCTGTGTGGTGATGACCGCACAAACCAGACAGTCACCAGACTGCATCACCCGCAGTCTGGGCCAATAGCAGAGGCTCCAGCCTCCTCACATCCCGCGAGAGAGTATGCGCGGGCTAGGATGGGAAGTACAGGTAATGCCAGCATGGAGGACTGAGATCGGGGAGCTGCAGGATGGATTTGGTGCACAATCAAGTACAGGATTGGATCGTGGCCAAGACAGGTAGGGTGTATGATCGGGAAACAGGTGTGCCGAGAAGCTGCAGGATGGACTGAAGAGGTGTGTGTGTGTGTGTGTGTGTGTGTGTGTGTGTGTGTGTGTGTGTGTGTGTGTGTGTGTGTTTGTGTGTGCACGCGTGCGTGTGTGTTTGTGTTTCATTGATTCATTCCACATTCTTTTATTTTATTTAACAAGTTAAATTAATTCAATTAAGAACTAGTAGATTCATAGGAAGCATGTAGTCCTGGAGACCATTGAAGGGCCTAGGCCCATTTCCACTTGTCCCATAGCACTGTCTGGTTAACTGACTTGCTCAGTACCACACAATTGGCAAATGGAGGTTGAGAAAACCAAATTCTGTACCACAGGACGCAGCCCATAGCAAGTCATTGGCTTAATCCTCTATGCTAACTCCAGACCTTTAAAAGCATTTTGCAATGGATTGAGCCCAAGGCCTCAAACATGCAAAGTATGCCCTTTAAAATTCAGCTACATCCTACTTAGCTTAATGATTGTCCTACCATTTTGAAAGACATTGTATGACACTGTCACCTGCTTTGGTTGAAATTCATCTATTTAAGCTCAGAGTGCTGTTTTAGGTTGTCAGTTGCTTCTGGATTATTATTTGAAGAGCACTAGATTACATAGTTTAAGACTCCTAATGCAGTTAATGTGTAAACATCACTGTTTATTTATATAAATGCCTACTGTCTACGTTCTCTGCTGTAGTTCTACAATAGCAACACAGCCTCTCACTCCTACCATTAAAAAGAACTGCATTGCAGTTTACATTTTATATTATTGATATATTTGATGTTTTTCTGTATGCTTCCAAAGTTGCTGGGGATTACCCTTTCTAGTCAAGTCACTCAAAGTTGAACTCTTGTAACAAAACATAAGCCTTATTCATGTAGTTTTGGTTCATTTGTGTTTGAATGTCTGCAAGTTGATATTGCCTTTTTCCTACAGCATTATTATTTTAAAAGTGCAAGGAACCCTATGTTAAGATTTCTAATTTTTGTTGTTTAAATGCAGCTATATTTATTTATGTGGATGTTTCCTGCTTAAACTCTCATATTCAGAGTTTGTGCAGTCATTACACAGTTTGTTACCATCTAGCTGATATGTTACTACTCCTGCTTAACATTCATGAAGTTTAGTTGCGTAATTAAACAGCTGTTTCAAAGTTACTTTCTGGTTAAGTGCACATGTTTTTAGAGTGAAGTATATTAATGTTGAATCTAATGCATCATTAGGTAGATCGCAATAGCTGCTACCTGTGATAACCTGTCTCACACTCCCCTGCTCACTCTTTGCATCCTTGCACTAGAAGGTTGCCATCTTGAGTAAATGGAACAATTCTCATATGCCCTACTCCCTGACAATGAATATTGTTGTCAGTGATGTTGAAAGCTTTTTGCTCTGGAGAATGATAATTTATTCATTCTTTGAAGGATGTTTTCTGTGACAAACTCTCCAACAAAGTCTTTCCTGAAATTATACTTTTCATACCATATTTACTAAGGCATTTTGTTTCTGGTAGGTTACTTCTGAGACAGGTGAAACAGGACAGCAATCATCTGAAGTACAAAGATTGGGGAAATACCTAGATGGATGGATGGATGGATGGATGGATGGATGGATGGATAAGTGGAAATATGTAAAATAATCACTGATGGAAAATCATTGCAGCAGTAATTATTGCCCACAAAACTTAGAAAACTAAACTACCAACACTAAAATACATATGCTCCAAGACATAAACTTAGAGCATGAAAATCAGAAAATACGGTTTTCTGGGGGGGGGGTTCCTCTGCACTCCCCTCACCCCTTGATACTTAAATATACCCACTCCAAGATTGCACAATAGCAGGGAAATGGAATGTCCCCCAACCCGTTATTACAGCAGTCTTGCACCAACACTGTTGATCAGCCATTCTGTAAACCAAATGGAACCGACTGAAAAACTGTCAATAATATGAGAGTTTAACAAAGAGAAGGCTGTCAACAAAATGGCACATAGAAACTCACACACACATACATATATACATTATATATATATATATATATGTCCCATTCTTAGCTAAACTATGAAGCGAATATCAGTCTTCTTGGTTTTGCCTTGCTTTACCTGCATGAAAAAGAAAGTTGGTATGGAGTCTTTGGATATAGAATAGAAGCTTGTAATGGCCTAGTGCCCACCAAGGCCAGGTTGTTTTTCTCAAAAAGTTTCTCACAAATCTAGTCATGTCAGCAGAAAATCTGAGTAACATCTGCTGTAGAACAATACTGAAAGATGTGTTTGATTACGTAAGCTATAGAAGGCCATGTCTTGTAAAACAGTATAAGAATAGCATACTTCCTGTTAGTAGTTAGGCAAAATCTTGTATTTGCATGTTTTTGTCTCCTTGCTGCAAGTTATTAAATGTACCTTAACTGAACCTTACGTGTATTGGTCTTTGAAGTTTTTTCCTTTGACAATACCCAACTGAACACACCAAATTGCTAGGAGTGGAAATAGACAATAAACTAAAAGTTGATATTCACATATCCATGACCATAAAAAAAGTCCACAAAAAACTAGGAGCGCTATACAGAAATAAGCAACTTCTCACCAAAGCAGCAAAGATTTCAATAGCAAATTCCCACCTTATCTCCACCCTACTTTATGCCTCTCCAATATATACAAACCTAAGGCAATGTGATCTAAACAAGCTAGAGACATGCTACAACAAAATCGCCAAATTTGCCACAGAGGCATTCTACTGTAGTCACCACTGTCTCTCACTTGCTGAACTGGGCTGGCTTGAACTCCCTCACCTCCTTCAATAGTATCAACTCTCACTCGCCCACAAACTAGTAAACCATCCACTAAATGTCCCATCCCTCCAGAATCTACTCCAACCCTATCGCACCACCAGACCACTAAGATCCAGCAACAAAAATCACTTGCAGATCATTAAGGCCAATAACTCTGCTGGTGAAGCACTATTCTCTTGCACCATAGCCAAATTATGGAACTCCCTCCCACCCACAATTACCTCCATACCATCATGCACCCACTTCAAAACTTTACCAAAAGCACACCTAAAAACATGCTGGTTATGCCCTTGCAACTCCCACTCTAATATCACCCACCCATCCAAATACTCCCTTTCTTTCCACTCCACTAACTACCTTGATTATAGCAAGCACAGATACTCATAAGCCAGTACTTATTATATAGCAGGAACTTCTTCTTGTAACATCTGTTAATGAATGTTATGTACTTCACAGATAAAGATTCTAGTTGTCTACTGATGTACTATGTTCTTCATCTGTAAATATGTTGTAAGTAATTGCTATGTAAATTGTTAATCGCTATGTAATCCCATGTAACTACTGTCTGTTTATTTTAACAGTGGAGCTTTTCTCCCCAGGCTTCCGCTGAAAATGGATCTACGTCCAGTCGGACACTCCTGGTCAACAAACATAAATAAATAAATAAATAAATAAATAATAAATAAATAGTTGTTTACTGTTTTTTTTGGGGGGTATAATTAGGATTGGGCATGTGTGTATGTGTTTGGAAGTGTGTAATGTGTTTTTTTTTTTGTGGGGGTTGGAATAGCGATTTTGTTCCCTAGGAAAGAAATCGCTGTTCTTCGGATTCAACATTTTCAACTTTCGCTGAAAATGTGTTGATGTAACATCATTCGCTGTTTTAAGCATTCAATGTTGCAATATAGACCCCAGATCTATGTTTATTATTGGAAGTTTTTATTTTTTATTTTTATTTGCTATATCAGTCAGTGAAGCAAGTCTAATAATAATATCTTGAACTCTTCTGTTTGTTATAAAACCAGTCTGATCCTCATTTACTAACCCTATAAGCATATGATTTATCCTGTTTCCTAGTATAGACATAAAAACCTTATAATTTTAAGAGTAAAATAAGGTGATAGGAAGAACATAAAGCAGGATCATTATCTGATTTTAAAAAATTAGTGTAAAAGAGAATATTTGCATGAATGGGGACTCTTACAAGTGTTTCTATCTTCTTCAAAAGCTTTTAATAAAGTTTTAAGAATATTATTAGGTACAAGTTTGCACAATTCAGGAATTATCCTGTCTAATCCCAGAGCTTTGTTAGTTTTGACATTTTTAATTTGGACTTTTACTTCATTGCAAGAAAATGACTTATCAATTTAACTTTTTGGTTCTTTTTTTAAGTACACGGTATACTTACTTTCAAGAAACTATCCATTAAATAGCTATTATCAAGAGTTCATAACATTTTCTAAAACATTCTAGTATATCTCTTGTTAGTTATTTTAATATTTTTTTCTTTTTTATAAAGAATTTCCTTAATATGAGTTGTTTTATTTATATTTTTGATCTAATATCTGGTCTATGACGGCTCTTAGGATTTATTGAGTATGTCTTTAATTTAATGTTTTCCAAACTGATTGAAATGTTATGAGATAGTATTTCTAGCTATCTCTGATATAGGTTGCTCAACTCTATATTTATAGCTTTATCATTTGGCTTTCAGTTTAATTTTAATTTATTAGTGTTAGTTTGTAAGTCATTCAATTCTTTGTCCCATTCCTTTCTTTTACACACACATGTTAGTATATATAGTTAGGGGGAGTGTGGGGGCGTAGCCCCCCCACCTTAATTGGGTTTTCTGTTGTCTGGTTTTGTTTTACATTATTTGGTAAAACTGAACTGTGCTGTGCCCCCCACCCCACCCCCACTCTATATATACTAACACCAGGATTGCACTAAAGTGGGGAAAAGGACATATACCTTTGACTTGCCTTTGAGTACTACTTGTCAGTGAAATGAGTTTTAGGTGAAATGAGTTTTAGGTGAAATGAAGTTTAGGTGATTCGGTCTCAGTGAAATGGGTGTCAGTGAAATGGTCTTTCAGTGAAGTGATACGAATCTATATATATATATATATATAAATATAGATAGTTATATGTGTGTATATATATATATATATATATATATATATATATATATATATATATATATATATATAGATAGATATAGCTAGATATATACCAATGTTAGACTTTTAACATATCCCATAAGATGGTATCCATAATTTCACCATTATTATTACATTCCATAAATTGATGTAACTCATTTAAAAAACAATCATTGGAAACTTTTATTTTAATTATATTATGCAGAAAATATTTGACAGTAGATTAAGTTATTTGGATTTAAATTAAAGTAAAGGTAATAGCATTGTTATCAACAAAGGACATGATACTATCAATACATTTTCTATTTTAAAATAGAGTCTATTGGATATAAACATTTTATCAATATTGGTTTGGGTCCCAAATGTAAAAGAATAATGAGTACATTTTAAATAACATGGTAATTTTAAATTTGAAATATCTCTCATAGTCATTGAATTTTTATAATAATTTAAGTCTGATTATTTTATCATTAGCAGTGTATTTATTTGATAAGATACAGTAAAAAATTTCTTGCTATCAACATTTCTCCATTAGAATGAAGTGTAACAGTATCTAAAGAACACATTTCTTTTTCCAAATGTTCATGTCATCAGTTCCTTAGATACTGGCAAATTTGCTGATAATGTAAAAATAGCTGGTTTTGCATCATCAGCATACGACCAGTTTAAGCTCTAAAGGGAACTGTTCTATTAGTACTCAAACTGTTAATATATTTTTTAAAGTTAATGGAGTTAGTTTTAGTCTGAATCAAACTTTCTCATGTAATACGTCTGGAATTATTTATATTTTTAAGTGCCAGTGTGAGAAATTTTATGTGGGAGAACGTGACATGATGTTTAAGGTGAGATTTCAGGAGCATATTAGAGATATAAAAAATGGGTGCTGTGATAATACTTTAGCAGTTCATTTTAGAAATTATCATTGTAGTGATTTTAAAGGTTGTATTTTAGAACAGATCAATGCAAATATGGGAGAATTGTTTTCTCTGAAAGATAAATGAATGTATAAAGAAACCATATTCATTTTAAAATATGATACATTGATTCAGAAAAGGATAACACTGAGTTTAATTGGAAGTATTTAATTAGGTAATATTTGTAATGTGTTAATTGTTTTATGTGAGTATTTATTAAGTGTTATTCTGATATAGAATGTACTCCTTGAAGGCATTCTTGCCGAGGCACTAGAGCTGAATAAAGGTTACTTTCATCTGTGGGTGTTGCTTGTATTTTATCATTCTGGTTTTGTGGTTAAGCTCTAAAGTTCCCCTGCTAAGCTGATTGAATGGGCGTATCATAATAAGATAGATTGTAATACAACTAAATTAAAATATCTTAGATTTGAGGTTTTCATACTTTTTAGATTCCACTATGATTAACAATGTGAAGAATTTGAAGATCTTGGTATTAGGGTAAATAAAAATAGGTTTTAGAGCCCATTTGGATAATATTGTTAACAATGTTATGTTGTATTGAGTACGTTTTTAAGAAAAATATAATTTAGAAATGTTAACATTCTGGGTGAAATTTATAAATCTGTAATTAGACCAGTTATGGAGCATGTATTTGACATTTGCATTTATGCCTGAAAGGAGAGAAAAGTGGTTACAATTGTAATATATGAAAAGAGAAATTAAAGAAATTAAAATTAAAGTTATTTGTGGTTTGTTGTAGAATGAAAAGCTGCACTCTCTAAAGCCAACAATGCAGCATCCTTGGGACCGGACAACATTCCAGGCAGCATTTTACATGAACTTCAAAACGAACTGGCTCCCCAACTAAGCATCATGTTCAATCATAGCCTCACGTCCGGCTTTGTGCCCACTGATTGGAGCACAACAACAGTTATCCCACTCCACAAAGGTGGAGCCACCACTGATCCCGGGAACTATTGCCCTATTAGCCTGACAAGCCTGATCTGTAAGGCTGTGGAATGCATCATCATGGAACTCATAAACAAAGACATTAGTAACCTCCAAACTCTGGACTCCACCCAGTTTGGGTTTGTGAAAAGCAGATCATGCCTCCTGAATTTGACTGACTTTTTTGAGGCAGTCACCAAAGCCATAGACAAGGGTAAGGGGGTTCACACATCCTAGCTTGACCTCGCCAAGGCTTTCAACACCATCCCCCATTCTGGAATTATAGCTAAACTCATTAAATTAGCTATAAATCCCTACGTCACAAGATGGGTTGCCAACTGGCTCACTAACAGAACCCACACTGTAAAAGTTGCAGACTCCAAATCTGACTTCTAACCAGTGATAAGTGGAGTACCATAGGGTTCAGTCCTGGGACCTCTCCTGTTTGGTACCTACTTCTCTGAAGGACAGGCAAACACAGAAGGCCTTTGGCTAATGAAGCTTGCAGATGACTGCAAACTAGAAGCCATAGTCGAGTCCCCAAATGATGTGCACATCCTACAGAAGGGCCTCACTTTGACAGATGCCTGGTGTCAGATCCATGGCCTCAAGTTCAAAGCCAAAAAGTGGATTGTCATCCCCTTTGGTAAAAACTCTGTACCCATGAACTACCACATAGGATGCAGTCTACTTAATGCCAAAAGTGTGATATGAGACCTTGGGACCCAGGTGGACAGTATTCTCTGCTTTGATAATCACATCACCACAATAGTCAGGAAATCCTTCTATGTGGCACACCTCTTCACAAAAGGGTTCTTATCCAGGAAAAAAGAGGTCATTGTTCCCCTCTACTCGACACTCATTAGACCCATTATGGAGTACAATGACCCTTTTAGAATGTACCTTACAAGACATCTGCAGCAACTGGAAAAGCCACAGAAGTACCTCACAAAGAGGATGACTGGCCTTAAACAGATGCCCTACACTGACTGTCTCAAAAAACTCCATATTTACTCCATAGTATATCGCCTACTCCGAGGTGATCTCTGCCTAACATATAAAGCTATGTCAAACCTAGAGCTGTTGGACATGCTACACCTAAAGAAATCCCACTCCCTCCAAGCTACACACTCTAGGGACCTAAACCTTGTCAACACAATAAACAGAACTTGCTGGAGGGATAGATTCCTGTCCCAGGGACTTCCCATACTCTGGAACAAGCTACCCATCTATGTCAAGCAAAGTTCCTCATTAGCATTCTTCAAGAAAAATCTTGATGAGTGGATGGAAAATAGGAAATACACCCCAGGGATCACTTCTCCTCGACAGGGGCTCAGGAAAATAACTTTCTTGGGTGGTGTAAGCCAGTGAACCTTGTTGGCTAGGCTTACTTAGGTCATTGAGCTGATAGCCTAGTACCTACCTATGAACCCATGTAAGTTAGATATATGAAGGTTTGAAAAATAGTATGATGCAAGCATCATATGAGATTTCATTTTCAGTGCATGAGCAGATGAATAACAAGTTAGCGCTGAAACTAAGGAAAGTGAATTCAAATGAGGAAATATTCATTTTTCAATTTTGAGGAGGTAAAAGATTAAATATATTACCTTTAGAAGTAAGACAGGCAATAATTTTAGATTATTTTAAGAGATTGATAGATGTGTGATATGCAGATAACATCTGCTGGATATTTCATCCATGGAAATTGGCTGATAGTGACTGTATTTGAGGTCTGATAGTGTTTTATAACATTCTAATATTGTAAGTGCATGAATGCTCCTTGTCACATAGGAATGAAATCCTGAAATGAAGTAAAATATTCAGCTACATTATCAAACCCAGTCCTTTAGGATACATTTCAGGATGGTGGCAAAGAATGTCATTTTGTCAGATTGCCTGTCATTGTAGGAGGAAATGGATTTTGTGACACTGCTACAACCTGCAGTAGAGACCATAGGCTTCATTCCTCCTGTACATACTGGGAAATACACTGGCAGTTCATCTGGATTCATATTTCCTGCTCCTTACACAAACAGTTAGAACCGTAACCACAGGTTCCCCAAATACAAACAGTAAAGTACAGTTTTCAGTTAAATAAAGTGAATATCGAATACTGATCTAATATTACTGAAGTATTTTCATGGGGGTCCTGCCCCCCTACTTGCCATAACATGTGAAGCTGTACCCTAGTCCCTCCTATTACCTATGTATGTTTACTCCAAGATGACTTTACCTTGGAGTTAGGATAACACCCTGAGGTATCCCAACCTGTGACTTAGTATATGTAAGTATTATGCAAATATACGTAAGCGTTTCCTCTCTTTATATCTTTCATATCATTCTTATGAGGTTTTCAGCCGCAGTCCTTATGCTTTCAACATGATCCCCATATATTCATATTAATGACATTGATGGGCTAAATGATAGGTCATGAAAAAAAAAAAAACACCTGCAGACGACAACAAAACCTTGCCTCATCTGACATTGTTGGTTCAGTCAGGAAAAGACAATATTGATGGGTATATGCTTGATAATCCTGGTGAAGATGCCTAAAAAAAAAAAACAAAAACAAAGAAAAGAGATGTAAAATCCTGTTTCAAATCCCAACATGTAAGGAAGCTAGTTGTCTTAATACTCTGATTTGTTTGACATATAGAAGATAGGAATGACAAAACAAATTAACAGTATGAAAGCAACCAGAGAACGGTGCTCTTGTACACATTCAGTAATACTCACTCAGTTGCAGACACATCTGAAGTACTCTGCCAAGTCACAGCAATCAAGATCTGTAAAACTATGAGCCAGATTCTGGTAGGGTGCACGTGTGTGTGTGTGTGCGTGTGTGTGTGTGTGTGTGTGTGTGTGTGTGTGTGTGTGTGTGTGTGTGTGTGTGTGTAAATTTACTGCTTTCTGCATGTTTTTAGTCATTTTTTTAAATTTAATTGCATTTATTTAAACTGTATTTGCTTTAAAATTGCTACACACTCAAGTGTGATAACTTGAACTGCATTTGAATTGTTTTGCTGCTGTTTTAGCTGCTTTTCTGTAAAAAAAAAAAGAAAAAAGTTCTAAGCTTGTTTCCCACCTTTCCTGTAAACTAGTCTAGTCCAGATACAGATTTGCTGTATCCAGGACTGTTTGTAAGCTTTTGAACCCTCCCAAGTGCTTCTGTGTTGGAGGGAAGCCTTCTAGCTTATCAGTGGGCGTGGTAAGCACTAGGTAGCCTATCTACCACAAGAGGAGTGGTTTCTGCCCCAGAAATTGTAGTTTATTGAATGTTTGGGCAGCTTTTCCATCCCTTTCAACTTTCTGGTTTAAAAGCCTGCATTTGCACATGTTTGTGCTTGTTTAAGCTCCGCTCAGCAGTGCCAAGCTGAGGTAGACTATTACTGGTGCCAGAAAGTCTGCTTTTCAGTTTTTCCCTTAGATCTTATTAGTTCTTTCTCTCTTACACTTCAAATAGCCTAATCACTTTGCACTTCAACAGGTTTTTGTAGCAATTATTATGCCACAACTAAGAGACATCAGCACTAGTCGTTCATCACGGAAATAGCTCTAGTACTTAGTAGTTATGACCATCCCTCTTGGCATGATTAAAGGACAGTTCCCTGTGCCTTCTCCTATTAACCTGGTGCACTTGCACATTCTGAGGTAGTGTAGCAACTGCCTCATGTTGACAGACAACCCTCTCCTCTTACCTCCCAACACTCAGACATGTGAAAGATGCACTTATATCACCAAATTGGAAGCTATACACTCTCCAGCCACGACCAGACTAGCTGGTCAAGAGGAGAAGGTCAACACCTGCACCGCACTACATGGAACACATAGCCCTCCAGAACACCCACTATCACAACTTTCACATAAAAACACAAACCACACACCCACCTTCGTGGAGGCACTCAATAGAAATTTACCCAAGCAGTAGACACCTCCAAGACAGAAACACACTCGACCCCCACAACACAGTACAAACCACAGGACACATAGCTCACCTCCACAGTTTGCCCCTCAACCTAATCCCCTAAGGCTAAACACCTTGCCCAATATACTAATTATAGGTGACTCAATTGTGAGGAACACAGATGTCCCACTCACTAGGATGAATAAGGAGAAGGTAACAGTCAGCTGTCTATCGGGTGCCAGAATCCAACACATAACACACGCACTCAGGTCACTCCACAAGAAGTACAAGTATGACTCTGTCATTATCCATGTGGGTGTGAATGACCTGATATGCACCTCCCTGGACTACATGAAAACAGACATGGTGGAGCCCTCGGATTATGTGGCCCAGGCAGGTAAGACACTAGCCCTGAGCAGTATCCTACCATCACCCAGAATGATACCGCAGTACAAACAAAAAATGATTGACTTCAACAATTGTCTACGTTTCTGTTGTCATTCTAAGGGGATCCAGTATCTGTCTACTTGGGATGACATGACTGACAGACCTCGATGCTTTTCCAGAGATGATGTGCATCTGTCACCCCTGGGTTTTTGGGTACTGGCTAAGGCTCTTGCCACCCCTATAGTGCCTTTTTTTAGGTGGTGTTCCAAAGACCAAATTACCACTGTAACATCCATAAATAAATGCAATCTGAGGGTCATGCTGCCCAACTCTAGAAGTCTAAATCTCAAGATGCACTTGCTCGAAGCACTCCTCAAAATGGAGAGCATCGACATTTGTGCTGTAACGGAGACCTGGTTTAAAGCGGCAGAAAGCACCCCTGCACTACCAGGCTATAACTCATTCCACACCTTTGGGCCCCAAAACATGGACTGAAGCTCCAAAGGTGGTGGTGTCTCCATATTCATAAAGGATATACACACCTCCAGGCTAGTAGCCCAGCATAATGTAGCTTAGATACTTCAGGTACAACTAACATTGGGTAAGACTGTGATCCAGGTCATAGCCTGCTACAGGTCTCCAACCATGTCACTAGACTCTCACTCCATGTTCCTAAGCACCCTGGAATCCATCAAGGTCCAACTCAACAATCTCATACTAGGAGACTTCAACGACCCCTCCATCAACTGGGAAAACTACTCAAGCACCAATACATTGGCCCAGTGCTTCCTGGAAATCAATTCCAATGCCCTGGACCAGCTCATTCTAACCCCCACTAGAGGAAGCTACATCCTTGACCTGGTTATTACTAACATGGGCCACCACTGCCCTACACCAATAGTCAATCCCTCCCTGGTCAGATCTGAACATAAACTAATCACCATGTAAATCCCCATCTCACGCACACCCCCTGCAAAGGTAACCACCTTGAAAAACTTCTCCAAAGCTGACTTTGGACTCCTAAAACAGAGGTGGCTAATTTTACGGCACTCATACCGATGGAAAATAGCTGCATGACTGCCAAATCATACACCAATGCACTGTGCGAACATTTACATAAATGCATGGAACTGGCCATACCCAACAGAACCAAGATGCTCTCCTCCAAAAAAAGGGAGCCAATCTGGTGGTCCCCTGCCATAAATAAACTCTACAACAGAAGGAAGAAACTGTTTCAGAAAAAGGTGAAGTCCCAAGACTGGAAAAACTCCCTTATTAGCCTCAACAAAAAGTTGAGATCCCTCATCAAATCCTCTAAAGCCAGCTATGAAGGCAGAATTGTGGCAGACACTAAAAACAATCACAAATCCTTTTATAGTTATATCAAGAACCTCCACAGTAATACCCAGATGTGCTCTGAGTTGCTGCACAATGGTACCTTCTATACTGAGCCAACAGATATTGCCAACATACTGGCTGACAGATTCAGGGCCAACTTTACCCCTCTCACCCCCTATAGGACCAATCTAAATACCAGAAGAATGCCAGGCACCCAACATTACTGCAGCCCAGGTTAAAGCTGCATTGTCCCAGGCTAAGAATACAGCATCCATGGGATCCAATAGTATCCCTGGCTGTGTTCTAAATGAACTACAAAGTGAACTGGCTCCACATCTGTGTGCCATGTTCAGTCACAGCCTGACCTCAGGCTTTGTCCATACCGAATGGTACCCTGCCCCTCTCCATAAAGAGGGAGCGACTACAGACCCTGGGAATTATTGCCCCATTAGCCTGATGAGTCTGATATGTAAAACTATGAAGCATATCATCATGGACCTGATTAACAAAGATAAAGGAAATCTCCAAACTCCTGACCCCACACAGTTTGGCTTTGTGAAAGGAAGATCATGCCTGCTCAACCTGGTTGACTTCTTTGAGTCAGTCACCAGGGCTGTGGATGAAGGTAAGGCAGTCCATACAGTCTACCTTGATCTGGCCAAGGCCTTTGATACCATTCCTCATTCGGGAATTATTGATAAACTCACCAAACTAGGCATCAACCCCTATATTACTAGGTGGGTTGCAAATTGGCTCACAGATAGAACACACAGTATGAAAGTAGTGAACTCCAAGTCATACTGCTGACCAGTCACGAGTTGAGTTCCACAGAGATCAGTCCTGGGTCCTCTCCTGTTCAGCATCTACTTCTCAGAAGTCCAGGCTAACACAAAGGGACTTGGGCTGACCAAGTTCATAGATGACTGCAAGCTGGGAGCCATTATTAACTCCCCAAGTGATGCAGCCATCCTACAGAAAGACCAATGACTGGTGTCAAAAGCATGGCCTTAAGCTTAATGCCAAAAAATGCATCATCATCCCCTTTGGCAAAAACTCAGTTCCCACTAACTACCACAACAATGGAAGCCCACTGAGCACTGAAGGAGTTATAAGAGATCTGGGAATGCAGGCTGACAGCAACCTCTCCTTCAACCACCACATTGCCACTGTGGTCAGAACATCCTTCTATTTGGCACATCTCATTACCAAGGGTTTTTCATCCAGGAAGAAAGAGGTCATCATCTCTCTCTACTCTTCCCTCATTAGACCAATCATCGAGTATACTACCCCATTTGGCATGTACCTCACTAGACACCTGCAACAGCTCGACAGGCCACAGAAGTACCTTAAAGAGGATCCTAGGCAATAAACACACATCCTACATGGAGAGACTCAAAAGACTCCAGCTAGTCTCTGGCTCATATCGCCTACTTAGAGGCGATCTCTGCTTGACTTTCAAAGCCATGTCTGACCCAGCTTTGTTAGAAATGCTACATCTAAATAAATCCCAACCCCTCTGTACCACACGCTCTAGAGACTTCAACCTCATTACCACAATAAACAGAACATGCTGGAGGGACAGGTTCCTCACCCAGAGACTGCCCATGCTCTGGAATGGACTTCCCATACATGTAAGGCAGAGCACCTCGCTGTCAGTCTTCAAGAGAAATCTTGATGAGTGGATGGGTAATAGAAAGTTTATCCCGGGGATCACTCCAGTGGTTCTACTTGATAGAGGCACTAGGAACTAACGTTGGGTGGCACGATGCCAGGGCACTTCTATGGGCTAGGCTTGTAAAGACTCCAATGCCATTACCCTAGTACACACCTATGAACCTATGTGTGTTTGTCTGTGCCTGTGTCTGTTTGGAGTGCTGGACACCAGAATAATTGAAATAACACTATTAGATACCAGAATAATTGAAACAAAACTCAAAACTCTTTTAACTTTTGCATTATCTTGGGTGGGAGGGAACACTAGACACTAGAGATATTCTTTAGATATACAGTCACTTAAAAATTACTAAAACAACAGTTTTTCAGCCCAAAACTAGTCACCAGGAATACTCTTTAAATATTACTCTGAAAATGTCACTTAAAAAGTTTATAGAATAACATTTTTGCAGCAGAAAAACATGTATGGGCAGGGGAAGCAGTAAATACCAAAAATACCATTTTTATATTTTTCTAAGTCACTTAAAAAAGTAAAAAAAAAAAGAACAGGAAATGCCTTCAAATCATGTCCTCTTAGCATACAGGACAACACTTTAGTACTCAGTGATACCAGCAGATACTATGGTGGTTATTTAAGCTACCCTAAATCATTAAGAAATATAAGAGAAAAAGCTTTTAACCTTGCTGCACTCTTACAAATCTAAATCTGTATTGCAATATTAAAAGAAGCTGCATAAAGGACAGATATCACTCCTAAAAGATCATACTCGTAAGGCACAAAACTCCCACTCAGTGTCAAACAAAGCAGCTTCACAAGCTTCTTCAAAACAAGCCATGATGTGCGGAAGAGGATGCATAAATTCACCCATGAAGAGTGTGAAAACAATGGGTACTCACGAGCTAGGCTGCTAACAATCAAGTGGATCAACTGCCGAGTATAATTGCATAGACCTATAAATGTATAACAACACAAGTACAACTGCTAAATAGATTAAGGCAACATAGTTTCAAGTTAAATAAGAGAAAATGTAAAAAAAATTGACATATCTGAAATAGATGGTGTATTTTAGTATCAGAAGGACCAAAGCCTGATGTAGAAAACGTTATGCTAATAGTACAAATGTCAAGTCTGAAACAACAGGCATTACAGAACTATAATAACATCTTATAATGTTTATGCCTAAAGCGTCTGAAATGACTAAGCCTTTTCCAAAACTGATGGACCAAGAATGCAGCCAGAAAGTGGAATAGTTTTGAAATGCTCAAATCTTTCACAGAAGCACCCCTGTTAAAATATTATGATATGAATAAAGCTGTTGTGTCTCAGGTAGACAGCATTCAAAATGGTAAGAGCTGTAATCCTTCAATAAAATATATCATGTTCCTGTGGTACTATAACTGTAACTGGAAATGTACCAAAAGGCTCTAATAGAAAAGGAACTCTTACTAATAGTGAAAGGCTATGAGACATTCCACAAATAGGTTTATAGTAAAGAATTTCAGTTGGAAGCAGAACATAAAGATACTCAAAGCGTAGTCTTGGTAAAAAACATTGCCACGATTATAGAGGAGGTTAATTAATTTATAGAAGCACAATCTAAAAGCAAAATCTAAATTAGGCAAGCAGCTGACCATAGCAACACAGTGATCATGTTTATCCAAAAAACAAGAAGAATTATAAGATGAAGGAATGCACATTCTTTGTGTGACTCTGCAGTTAATAATAACAGAAGAAAAAGGAAACATATTATTGAGATGTACTGACAGTGGCATGGAAATACAATTGAAAGAAGTTCTGTTGAGGAGTCAACTTGCACAACAATAAGTGCTAAAAAAGTATATCAGTTCTATTTTTTCAAAGAAGGAATAAGTCACATCCTTGGCTGGCAATATGTTCATTACATGGATGCTTACAAACCACAACTAACCTCTCTAGCAACCCTCCCCTTGAATGGCCAACCCCTTGCACAGAATTTGCTAGCTAAGATGAGAAATAGGAAGTAGATTGCCAGCCTATTCTTATGTGTCACAAATGCATGAGCATACACATACACACACCCATGCATGCACGTGCACGCACATGCTCACACACACACACACACACACACACACACACACACACACACACACACACACACACACACACACACACGCATGTGTGCGCGCACACAGACACACATGCACATGAGCATGCACACACACACACACACACACACACACACACACACACACACACACACACACACACACACACACACACACACCTACAGATATAGAAATATGAAAGATGTTTGCATTTACCTACCGCATTTCATTGGAATCTGGGAGAGAAACAAGAGCACCTGGAGAAAACCCACATGAATGCAATAAGGATATGCAAATTCCACACAGAAGCAATGTAAATTCAGAGGAGAAGTTCTTGTAAGGATGCACAAAGAAAGGGCAAAATATATTATGGGTTAAACAGGAAGTTATGCATGCAGAGCAAGCAGTTCAGAGTTCTGTCATGTGCAATTTATACCAGAATAACAATCTAAAGATAGAATTATACTATAACTTGTTCTAGGCAGATTATGAAGCAGAGTGGCACAGATTTGTTTCAGTTTTAATAAAGTTATATATGTAATTTGTGTAGATTATTATTCCCTGAAGTGATCAAATTGTCAACAAAAGCAAGAGCATTAAAGTCTAAATTTGTGAGAAAGGGAATATACGATATCATATCTGACAGTGTTCCACAATATAAAAGTCAGCAGTTCAGATATAAAATAGATAGTCTGCATTATCTATAGCCTAAGTGGAAAAGTGAAGAGTGCTATCAAAACAATGAATAATTTTATGAAAAAGAACAACAGAAAAAAATATAAAGATTGTCATTTCACAATTTTGAATTATAAGAAGTCTCCATTGTAGAGTCTCTTACGATCTTAGATGTTAATTGGAAAAAAAAAAAGCTGAAAAGTAAATTTCCTATTTTGTCTGCATTACTGAAACCCCAAAAATCTGTAAAATTAAATGAAACGTTGGAAAACATGTAGCCGAAACCAAACTCACCTCCATGTACATCAAAGAGGATGAAAAAAGGAGATAAAGTTGGAACACAAAAGTAATGGGAAAGTTTGCAATCTGAAACTAAATTAGTTAGTCATACATCTGGTTCAAGGTTCTGTGTAATTTGGGGGGAAGATGCAAAGCTGTACAGAAGAAGGTGCAAACATTTTTATAAATCAAATACTAAAAACGGCATGGAAGAAGAAGTGGAATTTTCACATCAGTACCACCATTCAGAAATGTGGTAGCCAAGGTCTGCAGTGATGCGTCTATTGTCGCATCTATAAGAATCATAGTGCTATAAGAATGCCTCAAAAGAAAGATCAAACTTCCTGATTGAATAGTCATGTTAAAAACATTTACACAAGAAACTATAGACAGAGATGATCAGTATGCCAAACACTGAACATTTATATTTGCTGATATGTTTATTGGAGTGAATAAAGTTCTGATTTTATTGCATGATGTGCTTTGTGTAAGATTAAGGATAATGCAGATGATCCATGAAGAATACTTTATATAATGTATATAGGACAGTAATATTTTAAAATTAGAGAAATGAAAGCTATTAAATATCAATGAATGAAACTTTTAGTATGCTAACACATACAGAAAGGAAGTGCGTGTGATGTCATGGACTCCTTTACAGAGGCTATCAGAATAAAGAATTCATGGGTACTTGAAATTCATCTATATTGTCAATGTTGCTTGCTGACAATTTTGAAAAATATCCAAAAACTAAAGCTGGTATTCAGAAATGCATAATGAGGAGAATGCAGTGCAATATTTACTTTCAGATATATATCCTCCCCATGACATCTATCAACCATCTTGTTCTATATTGCACGTATTGAGAATCTTTGAGCTTCAGCATGGGGTTGAGACACAGGCAAACATAACAGAATGCACATATGTGCACACAGACACACACACACACACACACACACACACACACACACACACACACACACACACACATGTACATACACACTGAGTTCTATATCTGTATATATGTGTGACCATATTTATGTACCCATGGCCATACAGATGTACAGGTATGTGTGCGTGTGTGTCTATGTGCACGCATGCATGCATGTGTACAGGTAAAAATCCTATTGTGTGCTAATGCATGCATGTTTGTTTATGTGAGTGCATATTCATAAATTATGTCAATCATATCATCATATATCCAATCATTAACAGTAACATACGCCACAAGCAGCACCAAGTTCTTCACACTGCCCACATAGAACAATCAAATCTCCATATGCTATGATAGTGGTCCATTTGTTTGCCTGCCAGCAAGTGCTCCCTCCTTTTTAGTGAAGCGTCATGAGTATGAGCCTACCAGTCCAGCAATTACAAGTAGATGTTTGTATAGTGACCCCAATGCAATGTGTTTGTATAATTGCAGAAGTGTGTCCTGGCACCTGCTGTGCCAATCATTACTGTGTTTGTGCAGAAAGCCCCTACCACATGCATGAGAATGTTCCTGTTCATTTCCCAAACATTCAGTCCTGTGTATTGTATGTAGCCATACAGCCAGCACACACTGTGCACACTAAAGTGCTGCTTTATTCTCCACAGGCAGTTGCCAGTGCCAGCTTCTGGGCATCTTTACAAGATTCCTTCCCTTAGCTAAACATTTTTTTCTAACACATTATTTACAGTGGAACTTCAGTGAAGATAACTAGCTGAACTTAGTGAAAATATAAAATCAGAAGATATATACTGCATTAAAAAATTAGTCACATAAGAAATGCCATAGTAGTGCTACCATTTGTAATATTACTAATAACTGTGTTCTGTATAAAAAGGAGTTAGTGTTTTCTACTTTTTGTGTGCATTTCTGATTATGTAATAAAAAATAAAATTTATCTTAAAAATACCTTAATGAAATAAAGTAGACCCATATAAATATATATAATTTCTTTATATATATATATATATATATATATATATATATATATATATATATACATACATATATA